>NC_088417.1:3695926-3728426 GCF_034236695.1 Oncorhynchus nerka
GGACAGGCCAGGTCAGGACTGGCATAGCCAGTGCAACACAGGGGTTGAAACCACACACACACACCTGTGTATCAAAATAAAACACTTTACAGACTAACACCCATTAGACACGGCTTGAAATGAGTCTCCCGACAAACGCTGTAAGACTGAAGGGTCTGGTGAGATCCTTGTCTGGTACCCTGTCAAGCTTCTGAAAAACGCTTGGCCTTTTCTCTCTCTAACTCCGACACCGTTAGTGTAAAGCATGAAACACAGAGCATCCGACTGCCGTTAGACTGCTGATAGGTTCTCATCACAGTGGGAGGCCATTCTTTGTTCTCGCTTGAAGAAGAGCGGAACCCCGCTGGGTGTCGACCCGGCAGCGAAGAACCTGTCGTTTCTACTTGTAGAATCACAATGCCAACAAGTTGACGTGGAGCAGGAGTGAAAAAAATATATTAAAAAATATTTTAAAAAAGAGCATTTTCTCCGTAAAGCTACGGTTGTATGTCATGAGACAGTCACACGGCACATCAAATCAAAGTTGATTTGTCACGTGCGCCGAATACAACAGGTGTTTCACCTTACAGTGAAATGCTTACTTACAGGCTCTAACCAATAGTACAAAAAAGGTATTATGTGAACAACAGGTAAAGAAATAAAACAGTAAAAAGACAGTAGAGGGGCTCTATACAGTAGAGGGGCTAAGTACAGTAGAGGGGCTAAGTACAGTAGAGAGGCTACATACAGTAGAGGGGCTCTATACAGTAGAGAGGCTCTATACAGTAGAGAGGCTCTATACAGTACAGGGGCTAAGTACAGTAGAGAGGCTACATACAGTAGAGAGGCTACATACAGTAGAGGGGCTACATACAGTAGAGGGGCTACATACAGTAGAGGGGCTACATACAGTAGAGGGGCTACATACAGTAGTGGGGCTCCATACAGTAGTGGGGCTCCATACAGTAGTGAGGCTCTATACAGTAGAGGGGCTCTATACAGTAGAGAGGCTACATACAGTAGAGAGGCTCTATACAGTACAGGGGCTAAGTACAGTAGAGAGGCTACATACAGTAGAGGGGCTACATACAGTAGAGGGGCTACATACAGTAGAGGGGCTACATACAGTAGAGGGGCTACATACAGTAGTGGGGCTCTATACAGTAGTGAGGCTCTATACAGTAGAGAGGCTACATACAGTAGAGAGGCTACATACAGTAGAGAGGCTCTATACAGTAGAGAGGCTCTATACAGTAGAGAGGCTCTATACAGTAAAGGGATATATATACAGTAGAGAGGATATATATACAGTAGAGGATATATATACAGTAGAGGGGCTCTATACAGTAGAGGAGCTCTATACAGTAGAGGGGCTCTATACAGTAGAGAGGCTATATACAGTAGAGAGGCTAAATACAGTAGAGAGGCTAAATACAGTAGAGGGGCTAAATACAGTAGAGGGGCTAAATACAGTAGAGGGGCTCTATACAGTAGAGGGGCTCTATACAGTAGAGGGGCTCTATACAGTAGAGGGGCTCTATACAGTAGAGGGGCTCTATACAGTAGAGCGGCTCTATACAGTAGAGAGGCTATATACAGTAGAGAGGCTACATACAGTAGAGGGGCTATATACAGTAGAGGCACTATATACAGTAGAGAGGCTCCTTACAGACACCGGTTAGCCAGGCTGATTGAGGTAGTATGTACATGTAGGTATGGTTAAAGTGACTATGTATATATGATAAACAGAGAGTAGCAGTAGCGTAAAAAGAGGGGTTGGGGGGGTGGACACACAATGCAGATAGTCTGGGTAGACATTTGATTGCCTGTTCAGGAGTCTTACGGCTTGGGTGTAAAAACTGTTGAGAAGCCTTTTTGTCCTAGACTTGGCACTCCGGTACCGCTTGCCATGTGGTTGTAGAGAGAACAGTCTATGACCGGGGTGGCTGGGGTCTTTGACAGTTGTTAGGGCCTTCCTCTGACACCGCCTGGTATAGAGGTCCTGGATGGCAGGAAGCTTAGCCCCAGTGATGTACTGGGCCGTACACACTACCCTCTGTAGTGCCTTGCGGTCGGATGCCGAGCAGTTTCTATGCCAGGCAGTGATGCAACCAGTCAGGATGCTCTCGATGTTGCAGCTGTAGAACCTTTTGAGGATCTGAGGAACCATGTCAAATCTTTTTAGTTTCCTGAGGGGGAAGAGGCTTTGTCGTGCCCTCTTCACGACTGTCTTGGTGTGTTTGGACCAATCTAGTTTGTTGGTGATGTGGACACCAAGGAACTTGAAGCGCTCAACCTGCTCAACTACAGTCCCGTCGATGAGAATGGGGGCGTGCTCAGTCCTCCTTTTCCTGTAGTCCACAATCATCTCTTTAGTCTTGGTTAGGTTGTTATTCTGGCACCACCCAGCCAGGTCTCTGACCTTCTCCCTACAGGCCGTCTCGTCGTTGTCGGTGATCAGGCCTACAGCCGTTTTGTCATCTGCAAACTTAATGATGGTATTGGAGTTGTGCCTGGCCATGCAGTCGTGGGTGAACAGGGAGTAGAGGGGACCGAGCACGCACCCCTGGGGGGCTCCAGTATTGAGGATCAGCGTGGCAGATGTGTTGCTACCTACCCTAACCACCTTGGGGCGGCCCGTCAGGAAGTCCAGGATCCAGTTGCAGAGGGAGGTGTTTAGTCCCAGGATCCTTAGCGTAGTGATGAACTTTGAGGGTACTATAGTGTTGAACACTGAGCTGTCGTCAATGAATAGCATTCTCACATAGGTATTCCTATTGTGCAGTCTGGTCCAGCAGCCAGCTACCTCTCACACAGTTTAACAACTCCTCTTCTTGTCTCCCTGGCAGGCAGGCAGACAGACATCCACCCCCCCATCTCTCCCCTTTTTCTCTCCCTCCTGGCATAATGCATACGTGGGATTTAGTAACATAGTCAGTGAGAAGTTTGTGTACGTGTGTGAGAGAGAGAAGGGACAAAGCTGGCAGCAAATATGATTTGTATGTGTGAGAGGCAGAGTGGAAAAATTGACAGAGAGAGAGAGACAGACAAAGAAACAGAAAGACAGAGAGCCCCTCTCCCCTCTCTTCTACAGAGAGAATGAGAGCAGGATGAGGAATGGTAGCATGCCGAGTCAGGCTCCTTAGACACTGGAGACCAAGGGGGACCAAGACCGAGGGGGACCGAGGGAGATAGACACAGAGGATGAGGAATGGTAGCATGCCGAGTCAGGTTCCTTAGACTCTGGATTTGGCAGACACTTGAAACGTTGGGCCCCGACCAACCTGCTCTAAGCCACAGTGCATCCAGCCACCTCATAAATCCCTGTTTGAAGAGTATTAGGTGTGTGTGTGTACTCTCAAGGTAGGTGGCGGTCCAGGCCACCGGGCTAAAAGCAGACAGAGCATGGCAGGAACTTGGCTCCAGACCTGAGGGCTGAGAGTTGACAAAACAGAAAAGCATCTGGTTTCTTATATAAATGAAATATATATATATATATATGAATTATATAATAATATTATAATAAATTGCTACAGAGTAATGAAAGAGTAATGAAATATATTGTACCCGTCATCAAATGGAGAGCTTTTTAATATCAGCCGAAGAAAGGACTGGAAGCATATTCTCTCCCTCCCCCACCAAGGGTTGAACGCTATTGCTAGCCGTTAGCACCATATCACAGAGCGTTTATCAGATGATTCTCTCAGACGGAGAGGTAGCAGTAAATAAATACAATAGCACCCTATTCCCGATAAAGTGCACTACTTTTGACCAGAGCCATTAATAGGTGAACTACATACAGTGGGGCAAAAAAAAGTATTTAGTCAGCCACCAATTGTGCAAGTTCTCCCACTTAAAAAGATGAGAGGCCTGAGAAGAAAAAAAATCCCATTGTAGGATTTTCAGGTAACGAGTGGAGGACAGAGGAGCCTCTTAAAGAAGTTACACGTCTGTGAGAGCCAGAAATCTTGCTTGTTTGTAGGTGACCAAATACTTATTTCCCCCATAATTTACAAATAAATTCATTAAAAATCCTACAATGTGATTTTCTGGATTGTTTTCTTCTCATTTTGTCTGTCATAGTTGAAGTGTACCTATGATGAAAATTACAGGCCTCTCTCATCTTTTTAAGTGGGAGAACTTGCACAATTGGTGGCTGACTAAATACTTTTTTGGCCCCACTGTAGAGCCTATGGGCCCTGGTTAAAAGCACTGCTCCAAATAGAGATCAAGGTGCCATTTAGGAGGAGTCTTCCTGCTTAACCTGGCCTTATAGAAAAACACACCAACTGGGGGGAGCCCTGGTTAACCTGGCCTTATAGAAAAACACACCAACTGGGGGGAGCCCTGGTTAACCTGGCCTTATAGAAAAACACACCAACTGGGGGGAGCCCTGGTTAACCTGGCCTTATAGAAAAACACACCAACTGGGGGAGCCCTGGTTAACCTGGCCTTATAGAAAAACACACCAACTGGGGGGAGCCCTGGTTAACCTGGCCTTATAGAAAAACACACCAACTGGGGGGAGCCCTGGTTAACCTGGCCTTATAGAAAAACACACCAACTGGGGGAGCCCTGGTTAACCTGGCCTTATAGAAAAACACACCAACTGGGGGGAGCCCTGGTTAACCTGGCCTTATAGAAAAACACACCAACTGGGGGGAGCCCTGGTTAACCTGGCCTTATAGAAAAACACACCAACTGGGGGGAGCCCTGGTTAACCTGGCCTTATAGAAAAACACACCAACTGGGGGGAGCCCTGGTTAACCTGGCCTTATAGAAAACACACCAACTGGGGAGCCCTGGTTAACCTGGCCTTATAGAAAAACACACCAACTGGGGGAGCCCTGGTTAACCTGGCCTTATAGAAAAACACACCAACTGGGGGGAGCCCTGGTTAACCTGGCCTTATAGAAAAACACACCAACTGGGGGGAGCCCTGGTTAACCTGGCCTTATAGAAAAACACACCAACTGGGGGGAGCCCTGGTTAACCTGGCCTTATAGAAAAACACACCAACTGGGGGGAGCCCTGGTTAACCTGGCCTTATAGAAAAACACACCAACTGGGGGGAGCCCTGGTTAACCTGGCCTTATAGAAAAACACACCAACTGGGGGGAGCCCTGGTTAACCTGGCCTTATAGAAAAACACACCAACTGGGGGAGTCAGGAGCAATGATTGGGGTAACCTGGCCTCTCTGGGGATGGAGAGCTGTGTGGGGGGGGACAAAGCTGCTGGGAGCGTTAACCTGGCACAGGAGGGAAACAGCTGGGGGGGGCAAGAGTGATAGAGGCTACAGGAACAACCACAATATTTACCTAAAAAAGACAGCTGCCATGGCGTAACCGTGTTGGGGGAACAAGAACTGGGGAGTCAGGAGCAATGATTGGGGTGCCGTGTGTGGGGGGGAATAAGAACGAAATGCTGAGGTGCCGTAGAGGCTATAGGGGGAATAAGAACAAAGACAGCTGTGAGGTGCCGTGTGTCGAGGGAATAAGAACGTAATGTGAGGTGGCGTGTGTCGGGGGAATAAGAACGTAATGTGAGGTGCCGTGTGTCGGGGAATAAGAACGTAATGTGAGGTGCCGTGTGTCGGGGAATAAGAACGTAATGTGAGGTGCCGTGTGTCGGGGGAATAAGAACGTAATGTGAGGTGGCGTGTGTCGGGGGAATAAGAACGTAATGTGAGGTGGCGTGCCGGGGGAATAAGAACGTAATGTGAGGTGCCGTGTGTCGGGGAATAAGAACGTAATGTGAGGTGGCGTGCCGCGTGTCGGGGGAATAAGAACGTAATGTGAGGTGCCGTGTGTCGGGGGAATAAGAACGTAATGTGAGGTGGCGTGCCGTGTGTCGGGGGAATAAGAACGTAATGTGAGATGCCGTGTGTCGAGGGAATAAGAACGTAATGTGAGGTGGCGTGTCGAGGGAATAAGAACGTAATGTGAGGTGGCGTGCCGTGTGTCGAGGGAATAAGAACGTAATGTGAGGTGGCGTGCCGTGTGTCGAGGGAATAAGAACGTAATGTGAGGTGGCGTAATGTGAGGTGTCGAGGGAATAAGAACGTAATGTGAGGTGGCGTGCCGTGTGTCGAGGGAATAAGAACGTAATGTGAGGTGGCGTGCCGTGTGTCGAGGGAATAAGAACGTAATGTGAGGTGGCGTGTGTCGGGGAATAAGAACGTAATGTGAGGTGGCGTGTGTCGGGGAATAAGAACGTAATGTGAGGTGGCGTGGCGTGTGTCGGGGGAATAAGAACGTAATGTGAGGTGGCGTGTCGTGTGTCGAGGGAATAAGAACGTAATGTGAGGTGGCGTGTCGTGTGTCGAGGGAATAAGAACGTAATGTGAGGTGGCGTGCCGTGTGTCGAGGGAATAAGAACGTAATGTGAGGTGGCGTGTCGTGTGTCGAGGGAATAAGAACGTAATGTGAGGTGGCGTGTCGTGTGTCGAGGGAGTAAGAACGTAATGTGAGGTGGCGTGTGTCGGGGAATAAGAACGTAATGTGAGTGGCGTGTGTCGAGGAATAAGAACGTAATGTGAGGTGGCGTGCCGTGTGTCGGGGGAATAAGAGCGTAATGTGAGGTGGCGTGCCGTGTGTCGGGGGAATAAGAACGTAATGTGAGGTGGCGTCTGGCCCACTCATTCAAAACAGATGAGATTATACCACCAGGGTTCTGCAGACAGACAAACCTTTTTCTGTTCTCTGCTCCCCGTCTCCCTTCTCTCGAGGGGAGTAGGGCGATATGACCTCAAACTTATGGGCGATTCACAGTGCATTCGGAAATGTATTCCAGACCGCTTTCATTTTTCCACATATTGTTATGTTTCAGCCATATTCTAAAATGTATTAAAACCTCATTCAAAAAAAATATTTCTTCCTCACAATGACATCACAATACCATCACAATACCTCACAATGACATCACAATACCATCACAATACCTCACAATGACAAAGTGAAAACAGGTTTTTAGAAATGTTAGTACATCGATTTATTTGTAATAAAACAGAAACACTATATTTACATAAGTATTCAGACTCTTTGGTGTGAGACTCTAAATAGAGCTCAGGTGCATCCTGTTTCTATTGATCATCCTTGGGATGTTTCTACAACTTGATTGGAATCCACCTGTGGTAAACTCAATTGATTGGACATGATTTGGAAAGGCACACACACCTATCTATATAAAAGGTCCCAAAGTTGACAGTGCAAGTCAGAGCAAAAACAAAGCCATGAGGTCGAAGGAATTGTCTGTAGAGCTCCGACACAGGATTGTGTCGAGGCACAGATCGGGGGAAGGGTACCAAAACATTTCTGCAGCATTGAAGGTCCCCAAGAACAACAGTGTCCTCCATCATTCTTAAATGGAAGATGTTTGGAACCACCAAGAATCTTCCTAGAGCTGGCCCCCAGCCAGATGACCAAGAACCTGATGGTCACTCTGACAGAGCTCCAGAGTTGCTCTGTGGAGATGGGAGAACCTTCCAGAAGGACAATCGCTGTAGCCAGGCCTTTATGGAAGAGTGGCCAGATGGAAGTCACTCCAAAGTAAGACAACAGCCTGGTTGAAGTTTGCCAAAAGGCACATAAAAAGTACTCTCAGACCATGAGAAACAAGATTATCTGGTCTGATGAAACCAAGATTGAACTCTTTGGCCTGAATGCCACGCAGCACGTCTCGAGGAAACCTGGCACCATCCCTACGGTGAAGCATGGTGGTGGCAGCATCATGTCTGGAGGAAACCTGGCACCATCCCTACAGTGATGCATGGTGGTGGCAGCATCATGTCTGGAGGAAACCTGGCACCATCCCTACAGTGAAGCATGGTGGTGGCAGCATCATGCTGTGGGAATGTTTTTCAGCTGCAGGGACTGGGAGACTAGTCAGGATTGAGGGAAAGATGAACGGAGCAAAGTACAGAGAGAGAGATCCTTGATGAATACCTGCTCCAGAGCGCTCAGGACCTCAGACTGGGGCGAAGGTTCACCTTCCAACAGGACAACGACCCTAAGCACACAGCCAAGACAACGCAGTAGTGCCTTCGGAAATGTCCTTGAGATCCCAGCCAGAGACTGGACTTGAACCCGATCAGCCATCTCTGGAGAGACCAGAAAATAGCTGTGCAGCAACGCTCCCCATCCAACCTGATAGAGCTTGAGAGGATCTGCAGAGGTGAACGGGAAAAACTCCCCAAATACAGGTGTGCCAAGCTTGTAGCGTCATACCCAAGAAGACTCAAGGTTGTATTCGTGGCCAAAGTATCTTCAACAAATTACTGACTGACGAGTCTGACTATTTATTCTAATTATGATACTTCAGTTTATTTTTAATACATTTGCAAACATTTCTAAAAACCTGTTTTTGCTTTGGTCATTATGGGTAGTGTGTGTAGATTTAATTAAAAATGTTGTTTTTCCCCCTCATCATTTTAGAATAATTCTGTATCGTAACAAAATGTGGAAAGTCAAGGGGTCTGAATACTTTCCAAAAGCGCTGTGGATTACAAAGAATGTTTCCCAAATAAGATTTGTTGTGCAATTAAAAGTAAAATACACTGCATTTCAAACCGCTAGCGATTAGCCCAGGCGCCAGCGATTAGCCCAGGCGCCAGCGATTAGCCCAGGCGCCAGCGATTAGCCCAGGCGCCAGCGATTAGCCCAGGCGCTAGCGATTAGCCCAGGCGCTAGTGATTAGCCCAGGCGCCAGTGATTAGCCCAGGCGCTAGTGATTAGCCAGCTAATCTTTTACATTTCAAGTTGAGTCAAGGTGGATCTATCTGCTAGATAACAAGGTAGAACAGTTGAATTGTTATGAACACATCGTGCTGTTCGTCTCCAACGGTTTGAGCAGCAGGCTAGCTAGCCTGTCCACTCTGTTCAGATGTTTTTGTCAGCATGAGAACCAGTTGCCAGTTACTTATATAAACACTGTTTTGTTCTTATTGCACATTTATAAAACACAGACTAGACAGCTAGTAAAACAGTCTTTGGCTAAAAGGCTGCTAGCGCTACCGCTCACGATAAACTGAGCATTCCTTTTCCAGAATCAATGTTCATTGATACTCCAGTTTTAGTAGCGTCAGCTCCGCAGGCAGTTTGAAGAGTTGAGACATAAACATGGGAAGGTGAACATTGGTGTGAGTAGCAGGGGGGAAGGTGAACATTGTGTGAGTCGCAGGGGGAGGAAGGTGAACATTGGTGTGAGTAGCAGGGGGGAAGGTGAACATTGGTGTGAGTAGCAGGGGGGAAGGTGAACATTGGTGTGAGTAGCAGGGGGGAAGGTGAACATTGGTGTGAGTAGCAGGGGGGGGGAAGGTGAACATTGAGCAGGGGGAAGGTGAACATTGGTGTGAGTAGCAGAGGGGGGAAGGTGAACATTGGTGTGAGTAGCAGGGGGAAGGTGAACATTGGTGTGAGTAGCAGGGGGGAAGGTGAACATTGGTGTGAGTAGCAGGGGGAAGGTGAACATTGTGTGAGTAGCAGGGGGGAAGGTGAACATTGGTGTGAGTAGCAGGGGGGAAGGTGAACATTGGTGTGAGTAGCAGGGGGGGAGGTGAACATTGGTGTGAGTAGCAGGGGGAGGTGAACATTGGTGTGAGTAGCAGGGGGGAAGGTGAACATTGGTGTGAGTAGCAGGGGGGAAGGTGAACATTGGTGTGAGTAGCAGGGGGAAGGTGAACATTGGTGTGAGTAGCAGGGGGCTTGGTGTGAGTAGCAGGGGAGGGGGCTTGGTGTGAGTAGCGGGGGAGGGGGCTTGGTGTGAGTAAGCGGGGGGGAGGGGGCTTGGTGTGAGTAGCAGGGGAGGGGGCTTGGTGTGAGTAGCAGGGGAGGGGGCTTGGTGTGAGTAGCAGGGGGAGGGGCTTGGTGTGAGTAGCAGGGTGGGGGCTTGGTGTGAGTAGCAGGGGGGCTTGTGTGAGTAGCAGGGGGGCTGGTGTGAGTAGCAGGGGAGGGGCTTGTGTGAGTAGCAGGGGAGGGGCTTGGTGTGAGTAGCAGAGGGGGCATGGTGTGAGTAGCAGGGGAGGGGCTTGGTGTGTGTAGCAGAGGGGGCTTGGTGTGAGTAGCAGAGGGGAAGGGGGGCTTGGTGAGAGCAGGGGGGGCAGTGTGAGTAGCAGGGGGGGGGCTTGTGTGAGTAGCAGAGGGGGGGGCTCGGTGTGAGTAGCAGAGGGGGCTCGGTGAGTAGCAGGGGGGAAAGGTGAACATTGGTGTGAGTAGCAGGGGGAGGGGCTTGGTGTGAGTAGCAGGGGGGCTTGGTGTGAGTAGCAGGGGGCTTGGTGTGAGTAGCAGGGGGGGGGCTTGGTGTGAGTAGCAGAGGGGGGAAGGTGAACAGAGGGGGCTTGGTGTGAGTAGCAGGGGGCTTGGTGTGAGTAGCAGAGGGGGCTTGGTGTGAGTAGCAGGGAGGGGACTTGGTGAGTAGCAGGGGAGGGGCTTGGTGTGAGTAGCAGGGGGGGGGAAGGTGAGTAGCAGGGGAGGGGCTTGGTGTGAGTAGCAGGGGGAGGGGGTGTGAGTAGCAGGGGGGCTTGGTGTGAGTAGCAGGGGGAGGCTTGGTGTGAGTAGCAGGGGGAGGGGCTTGGTGTGAGTAGCAGGGGAGGGGCTTGGTGTGAGTAGCAGAGGGGGCTTGGTGTGAGTAGCAGGGGAGGGGCTTGGTGTGAGTAGCAGAGGGGAAGGAAGGTAGCAGAGGGGGCTTGGTGTGAGTAGCAGGGGGGGCAGGTGAGTAGAAGAGGGGTAGGCTTGGTGTGAGTAGCAGGGGGAAGGTGAACATTGGTGTGAGTAGCAGGGGGGAAGGTGAACATTGGTGTGAGTAGCAGGGGGAAGGTGAACATTGGTGTGAGTAGCAGGGGGATTGGTGTGAGTAGCAGGGGGGCTTGGTGAGTAGCAAGGGGGGAAGTGTGAACGGGGGAGGGGCTTGTGTGTAGCGGGGGGGGGGGCTTGGTGTGAGCAGCGGAGGAGGGGCTTGGGGCAGGGAAGGTGAGTAGCAGGGGAGGGGGCTTGTGTGAGTGGGGGCTTGGTGAGTAGCAGGGGGGGGTGAGTAGTGAAGGCTTGGTGTGAGTAGCAGGGGGAAGTAGGGGAACTTGGTGTGAGTAGCAGGGGGCTTGGGGAGTAGCAGAGGAGGTGAACAGGGGGCTTGGTGTGAGTAGCAGGGGGGGGAAGGGGGCTTGTGTGAGTACATTGGCTTGGTGTGAGTAGCAGGGGGAGGGAGTAGCAGGGGAGGGGCTTGGTGTGAGTAGCAGGGGAGGGGCTTGGTGTGTGTAGCAGAGGGGGGCTTGGTGTGAGTAGCAGAGGGGAAGGGGGGCTTGTGTGTAGCAGAGGGCGGTGGAGGGGGCATTGGTGTGAGTAGCAGGGGAGGGGCTTGGTGTGAGTAGCAGGGGGGAGGGGGCTTGGTGTGAGTAGCAGGGGGAAAGGTGAACATTGGTGTGAGTAGCAGGGGAGGGGCTTGGTGTGAGAGGGGGCTTGGTGTGAGTAGCAGGGGGGGCTTGGTGTAGGGCTTGGTGTGAGTAGCAGGGGAGGGGCTTGGTGTGAGTGGCAGAGGGAAGGGCTTGGTGTGAGTAGCAGGGGGAAGGGGGCTTGGTGTGAGTAGCAGAGGGGAAGGGGGCTTGTGTGAGTAGCAGAGGGAAGGGCTTGGTGTGAGTAGCAGAGGGAAGGGCTTGGTGTGAGTAGCAGAGGGGAAGGGGGCTTGGTGTGAGTAGCAGAGGGGGGGCTTGGTGTGAGTAGCAGAGGGGGGGCTTTGTGTGAGTAGCAGAGGGGGCTTGGTGTGAGTAGCAGAGGGGGCTTGGTGTGAGTAGCAGAGGGGGGCTTGGTGTGAGTAGCAGAGGGGGGCTTGGTGGGTAGCAGGGGGAAGAGGGGGCTTGGTGAGTAGCAGGGGAGGGGGCTTGGTGTGAGTAGTGGGAGCAGAGGGGGGCTTGGTGTGAGTAGCAGGGGGGGGCTTGGTGTGAGTAGCAGGGGAGGGGCTTGGTGTGAGTAGCAGGGGGGAGGGGCTTGGTGTGAGTAGCAGGGGAGGGGCTTGAAGTGTGAGTAGCAGGGGAGGGGCTTGGTGTGAGTAGCAGGGGAGGGGCTTGTGTGAGTAGCAGGGGAGGGGCTTGGTGTGAGTAGCAGGGGAGGGGCTTGGTGTGAGTAGCAGGGAGGGGCTTGGTGTGAGTAGCAGAGGGGGGGGCTTGGTGAGTAGCAGGGGAGGGAGTAGCAGGGGGGGGCTTGGTGTGAGTAGCAGGGGGAGCAGTGTGGGCAGGGGGCTTGGTGTGAGTAGCAGGGGAGGGGCTTGGTGTGAGTAGCAGGGGGGCTTGGTGGGAGCAGGGGGGCTTGGTGTGAGTAGCAGGGGGAGGGGCTTGAGTGTGTGTAGCAGTAGGGGGAGGGGCTTGTGTGAGTAGCAGGGGAGGGGCTTGGTGTGAGTAGCAGGGGGAGGGGCTTGGTGTGTGTAGCAGGGGGAGGGGCTTGGTGTGTGTATAAATGGGAAGGTGAACACAGCACAGAAGGAGCGAAATAGATGAGACCAAAAATATAACAAGAGAACAAGTGGACATAAAACGCTCAGAAAAACACACACAAAACAACATAAATTCTTGGTGTACAGGCATTGGGAATATCGAGCTAAAACATTAAAATCCGAATGAACTTGATATATTGCCGAGCCTTAGAGGAGTTTCAAGCCAAGATAACTCCTAACATGATTCAGTCAGTACACAAAGACCCTACAGAATATCGAAAGGGGCTTTGGGAGCACGAGAGCCTGGGTTAAGCACCGTACACAAGCCCCTCGTGTAATTCACAGCGTCTGGATCCACACTAGTAGCAATGTGAATACTATTCAGACAGACAGACAGTAGACCTCAACCATCGAGGGACAGAAGAGGTTGGAGACTTGGACAACAAGCGAGCAGGACGAAGAGTCGCCGTCACGATTCCAAATCAAACAAGGGCTTTGCTCTACCAATAAACAGACCTGACCTAGCATCCTCGGCATCGAGGTTTATGTGGCTTACTTTGGTTCTGTTACATGAATAAGGACAAGCATGTATATTAGATTACACCAACGCTCATTAAAATCAAACAACGGAGCACGAGATGTCCTTTTAGAAATGCAAACAAGCGGCGGTGTGTTTGTTCAGAGCTCTGGGAACGTTGCCTGTCGAAAGAATATTGGGAGGATAATTTGAGCTGGGGTCGTGTCGAGACAGACTGCCTACTTCAGTTTTCTGCCTTTCTTTCCTACCTCTTTATCCCCCTATCTTTCCGGCTCTCTCCCAGGCTCTCTCCTCCTTCGGTTCGGTTCCAGTGTTAGACACCAATTTATTCCTTGGAGAGAAGAGAGGACATTGAAAGAAAGTGTACTGCTACACAACAAAAGTATGTGGACACCTGCTCGTCCAACATCTCATTCCAAAATCATGGGCATTAATATGGAGTTGGTCCCTCCTTTGCTGCTATAACAGCCTCCACTCTTCTGGGAAGGCTTTCCACGAGATGTTGGAACATTGATGAGGGGACTTGCTTCCATTAAGCCACAAGAGCATTAGTGAGGTCGGGCACTGATGTTTTGGCGATAAGGCTCGCAGTCGGAGTTCCAGTTCATCACAAATGTGTTCGATGGGGTTGAGGTCAGGGCTCAATGCAGGGCAGTCAAGTTCTTCAACACCGATATCGACAAACCATGTCCGTATGGACCTCGCTTTGTGCACGGGGGCACTGTCATGCTGAAACAGGAAAGGTCCTTCCCCAAACTGTTGCCACAAAATTGGAAGCCCAGAATCATCTAGAATGTCATTGTATGCTGTAGCGTTAAGATTTCCCTTCACTGGAACTAAAGGACCTAGTCCGAAAAACAGCCCCAGCCATTATTTAAAAACAGCCAAAGACCATTATTCCTCCTCCACCAAACTTTACAGTTGGCACTATGAATTGGGGCAGGTAGTGTATCTCCATGTCAGGGTTGGTGAGAATGGGGCTGGCGTCTGGAGAACAGATTAACTGGAGGAGATGAGTTAACCATACAGGTCCTACAGTGAACGTGTTAACACCTAAGGGCCTGTCAGGTCCTATAGTGGCCATGTTAACCCCTAGGGGCCTGTCATGTTAACCCCTAGGGTCTGTCAGGTCCTATAGTGGCCATGTTAACCCCTAGGGCCTGTCATGTTAACCCCTAGGGGCCTGTCATGTTAACCCCTAGGGGCCTGTCATGTTAACCCCTAGGGGCCTGTCATGTTAACCCCTAGGGGCCTGTCATGTCCTATAGTGGCCATGTTAACCCCTAGGGGCCTGTCATGTCCTATAGCGGCCATGTTAACCCCTAGGGGCCTGTCATGTTAACCCCTAGGGGCCTGTCATGTTGACCCCTAGGGGCCTGTCATGTTGACCCCTAGGGGCCTGTCATGTTGACCCCTAGGGGCCTGTCATGTCCTATAGTGGCCATGTTAACCCCTAGGGGCCTGTCATGTCCTATAGCGGCCATGTTAACCCCTAGGGGCCTGTCATGTTAACCCCTAGGGGCCTGTCATGTTAACCCCTAGGGGCCTGTCATGTTAACCCCTAGGGGCCTGTCATGTTAACCCCTAGGGCCTGTCATGTTTACCCCTAGGGCCTGTCATGTTTACCCCTAGGGCCTGTCATGTTTACCCCTAGGGGCCTGTCATGTTAACCCCTAGGGGCCTGTCATGTTAACCCCTAGGGGCCTGTCATGTTAACCCCTAGGGGCCTGTCATGTTGACCCCTAGGGGCCTGTCATGTTGACCCCTAGGGGCCTGTCATGTCCTATAGCGGCCATGTTAACCCCTAGGGCCTGTCATGTTTACCCCTAGGGCCTGTCATGTTTACCCCTAGGGCCTGTCATGTCCTATAGTGGCCATGTTAACCCCTAGGGGCCTGTCATGTTAACCCCTAGGGGCCTGTCATGTTAACCCCTAGGGGCCTGTCATGTTAACCCCTAGGGGCCTGTCATGTTAACCCCTAGGGGCCTGTCATGTTAACCCCTAGGGGCCTGTCATGTTAACCCCTAGGGGCCTGTCATGTCCTATAGTGGCCATGTTAACCCCTAGGGGCCTGTCATGTTAACCCCTAGGGGCCTGTCATGTTAACCCCTAGGGGCCTGTCATGTTAACCCCTAGGGGCCTGTCATGTTAACCCCTAGGGGCCTGTCATGTTAACCCCTAGGGGCCTGTCATGTTAACCCCTAGGGGCCTGTCATGTTAACCCCTAGGGGCCTGTCATGCTAACCCCTAGGGGCCTGTCATGCTAACCCCTAGGGGCCTGTCATGTTAACCCCTAGGGCCTGTCATGTCCTATAGTGGCCATGTTAACCCCTAGGGCCTGTCATGTCCTATAGTGGCCATGTTAACCCCTAGGGCCTGTCATGTTAACCCCTAGGGGCCTGTCATGTTAACCCCTAGGGCCTGTCATGTTAACCCCTAGGGGCCTGTCATGTTAACCCCTAGGGGCCTGTCATGTTGACCCCTAGGGGCCTGTCATGTTTACCCCTAGGGCCTGTCATGTTTACCCCTAGGGCCTGTCATGTTTACCCCTAGGGCCTGTCATGTCCTATAGTGGCCATGTTAACCCCTAGGGGCCTGTCATGTTAACCCCTAGGGGCCTGTCATGTTAACCCCTAGGGGCCTGTCATGTTAACCCCTAGGGGCCTGTCATGTTAACCCCTAGGGGCCTGTCATGTTAACCCCTAGGGCCCTGTCATGTTAACCCCTAGGGCCCTGTCATGTTAACCCCTAGGGCCCTGTCATGTTAACCCCTAGGGCCTGTCATGTCCTATAGTGGCCATGTTAACCCCTAGGGCCTGTCATGTCCTATAGTGGCCATGTTAACCCCTAGGGCCTGTCATGTCCTATAGTGGCCATGTTAACCCCTAGGGCCTGTCATGTCCTATAGTGGCCATGTTAACCCCTAGGGCCTGTCATGTCCTATAGTGGCCATGTTAACCCCTAGGGCCTGTCATGTCCTATAGTGGCCATGTTAACCCCTAGGGCCTGTCATGTCCTATAGTGGCCATGTTAACCCCTAGGGCCTGTCATGTCCTATAGTGGCCATGTTAACCCCTAGAATGGTCCACCACCCAAAGGACATCCAGCCAACTTGACAACAGTGTGAAGCATTGGAGCCAACATGGACCAGTATCCCTGTGCAACTCAATATTACAAAAAAAATGTCTTAATGTTTTGTACACTCAGTTGCTGACTTATTAACCCCTCGTGCAACGTTTCCCAAACTCAGTCCTTTGGACCCAAAGGGTAGCACGTTTTGCCTTAACAATACACAGCTGAATCAAACGATCAGACCTTGAGGATTAGTTGATTATTTAAATCGGCTGTGTAGTTCTAGTGCAAAAACCAAAACATGCTCCCCCTGGGGTCCCCAGGACCGAGTTTGGGAAACTGTGCCCGGGGGCCTGTCATGTCCTATTGTGGGCTTGACTGAGCAGACAAGGCTTCGGTTTGATGGGCCTGACTGAGCAGACAAGGCTTCGGTTTGATGGGCTTGACTGAGCAGACAAGGCTTCGGTTTGATGGGCTTGACTGAGCAGACAAGGCTTCGGTTTGATGGGCCTGACTGAGCAGACAAGGCTTCGGTTTGATGGGCTTGACTGAGCAGACAAGGCTTCGGTTTGATGGGCTTGACTGAGCAGACAAGGCTTCGGTTCAAAGAGCTACCACAGTCACATGCTTGGAAACGAGGGGTAAATTGTTCTTAATGTAAGGCCAGTTTGCTAGATTAGGGTTGGAACAAAAACCTACAGGATGGTAGCACTCCAGGATTAAAGTTAGAGAGCCCTGGTCTAGGGGTAGACCGATTATGAGGTTTCAACGCCGATACTAATACCGATTATTGGAGGACCAAAACACCGATACCGATTAATTGGCCGATTAAAAAATATATATAAATATTTTTAATAATGACAATTACAACAATACTGAATGAACACTTATTTTAACTTAATATAATACATCAATAAAATCAATTTAACCTCAAATAAATAATGAAACATGTTCAATTTGGTTTAATTCATGGGAAAACAAAGTGTTGGAGAAGAAAGTAAAAGTGCAATATGTGCTATGTAAGAAAGCTAACGTTTCAGTTCCTTGCTCAGAACATGAGAACATATGAAAGCTGGTGGTTCCTTTTAACATGAGACTTCAATATTCCCAGGTAAGAAGCTTTAGGTTGTAGTTATTATAGGAATTATAGGACTATTTCTCTCTATACCATTTTGTATTTCATATACCTTTGACTATTGGATGTTCTTATTGGCACTTTAGTATTGCCAGTGTAACAGTATAGCTTCCGTCCCTCTAGTTAGCGAGCGCTAAATAGCCAGCCATTTCACTTCGGTCACAGCAGCCTAATCTCAGGAGTTGATAGGCTTGAAGTCATAAACAGCGCAATGCTTGACGCACAACGAAGAGCTGCTGGCAAAACGCACGAAAGTGCGGTTTGAATGAATGTTTACGCGCCTGCTTCGGCCTACCACCACTCAGTCAGATACTTAAGATACTTGTATGCTTGTATGCTCAGTCAGATTATATGCAACGCAGGACACACGATAGATAATATCTAGTAATATCATCAACCATGTGTAGTTAACTAGTGATTATGATTGATTGTTTTTTACAAGATAAGTTTAATGCTAGCTAGCAACTTACCTTGGCTTACTGCATTCGCGTAACAGTCTCCTTGTGGAGTGCAACGAGAGAGAGAGGCAGGTCGTTATTGCGTTGGACTAGTTAACTGTAACGTTGCAAGATTGGATCCCCCGAGCAGACAAGGTGAAAAATCTGTCGTTCTGCACCTGAACGAGGCAGGTAACCCACCGTTCCTAGGCTGTCATTGAAAATAAGAATGTGTTCTTAACTGACTTTCCTAGTTAAATAAAGGTATAAAAAAATACATTTCAAAATCAAAAAAATAAATGTAATATTATTATTATTTTTAAATCGGCGTGCAAAAATACAGATTTCCGATTGTTATGAAAACTTAATTAAATCGGCCGTTCTGATGAATCGATCAACCTCTAGTACCTACCCTTTAAAATGGGAGATCCTCAAACAGTAGAGGTGTCTGTCTGTCTGTCTGTCTGTCTGTCTGTCGCAGATTCTTTGTCAGTGGGAGAAAAAAAAAGAAGTTTATCCTTAGAACCAGAACAGACCCATTACAGCCTGTAGCTGGAACCAGACCCATTACAGCCTGTAGCTGGAACCAGACCCATTACAGCCTGTAGCTGGAACCAGACCCATTAGAGCCTGTAGCTGGAACCAGACCCATTACAGCCTGTAGCTGGAACCAGACCCATTACAGCCTGTAGCTGGAACCAGACCCATTACAGCCTGTAGCTGGAACCAGACCCATTACAGCCTGTAGCTGGAACCAGAACAGACCCATTACAGCCTGTAGCTGGACCCATTACAGCCAGAACAGACCCATTACAGCCTGTAGCTGGAACCAGACCCATTACAGCCTGTAGCTGGAACAGCCAGACCAGACCCATTACAGCCTGCTGGAACCAGCTGGAACCAGAACAGACCCATTACAGCCTGTAGCTGGAACCAGACCCATTACAGCCTGTAGCTGGAACCAGAACAGACCCATTACAGCCTGTAGCTGGAACCAGAACAGACCCATTACAGCCTGTAGCTGGAACCAGACCCATTACAGCCTGTAGCTGGAACCAGACCCATTACAGCCTGTAGTTGGAACCAGAACAGACCCATTACAGCCTGTAGCTGGAACCAGAACAGACCCATTACAGCCTAGCTGGAGAACAGACCCATTACAGCCTGTAGCTGGAACCAGACCCATTACAGCCTGTAGCTGGAACCAGACCCATTACAGCCTGTAGCTGGAACCAGACCCATTACAGCCTGTAGCTGGAACCAGACCCATTACAGCCTGTAGCTGGAACCAGAACAGACCCATTACAGCCTGTAGCTGGAACCAGAACAGACCCATTACAGCCTGTAGCTGGAACCAGAACAGACCCATTACAGCCTGTAGCTGGAACCAGAACAGACCCATTACAGCCTGTAGCTGGAACCAGAACAGACCCATTACAGCCTGTAGCTGGAACCAGACCCATTACAGCCTGTAGCTGGAACCAGAACAGACCCATTACAGCCTGTAGCTGGAACCAGACCAGACCCATTACAGCCTGTAGCTGGAACCAGACCCATTACAGCCTGTAGCTGGAACCAGACCCATTACAGCCTGTAGCTGGAACCAGACCCATTACAGCCTGTAGCTGGAACCAGAACAGACCCATTACAGCCTGTAGCTGGAACCAGAACAGACCCATTACAGCCTGTAGCTGGAACCAGACCCATTACAGCCTGTAGCTGGAACCAGACCCATTACAGCCTGTAGCTGGAACCAGACCCATTACAGCCTGTAGCTGGAACCAGAACAGACCCATTACAGCCTGTAGAGTACAGAGTTTAAATATTGATGGTTTTAGTGCTGCTAACTGTTTGCCTCCCTCCCCCACACAGTCTCTCAGAAAATGTTCTCCTTTTTGACTCAATGATTCCGAGCAGCGCAAGGACTCTGAACAGTCAAAGGTCATTAAAAACAGCCCCGAGGTGCCTCTCCCCAACATATACTGGACCCCGTCTGCCCACAAGCCACTCATCTAGTCTCCGTCCCAGGGACCCCCAGGGCTCCTCTCCTGCCCACCGTTCCCACCCTGATCCATTACTCATGACCACCAGTAAACACAAGATGGTAGAGTTGAAATGTGTCTGTGAGATGAGGACAGGAGATGATTCACCAAGCCTCGGAGGTATAATGGCCATAAAACACTGATGGAATTATCCGCAACGCAAGGGTTTTTAGAGCGGACACAAGAGGGAGAGAGAGAGAGAGAAAGAAGGATAGAGAGAGAAAGAGGGATACAGCCTGGTGGAACCAGGACCCATAGAGTTGGAACCAGAGAGGATGGAACCAGAGAGAGAGAACAATTACAGAGAGACCAGAGAGACCCATTACAGAGCTGGAGACCCATTACAGAGAGAACCAGACCCAGAGCCTGAGAAAGAGAGAACCAGAGCTGGAACCAGAGACCCATTACAAGAACCAGAGACCCATACAGCCTGTAGCTGGAAAGAGCCTGTAGCTGGAACCAGAAAGAGAGACCCATTACAGCCTGAGAGTACAGAGAGAGATGGTTTAGAGTCTCTCAGAAAAGACTCAATGAGAGAGAGGAAACAGTCAAGATTAAAAACAGAGGTGACTGGAGAAAAGATCTAGTCTCCGTCCCAGGGAGGGGCTCTCTCCTGCCCAGACCCTGATCCATTACTCAGACCACCAGTAAACACAAGAGAGAGTTGAAATGTGTCTGTGAGATGAGGACAGAGATGATTCACCAAGCCTCGGAGGTATAATGGCCATAAAACACTGATGGAATTAAAGAGAGAGAGGATAAAGAGAAAGAGAGAAGAGAAAGAGAGAGAAAGAGAGAGAGAAAGAGAGAAAGAGAAAGAGAGAGAAAGAGAGAGAGAGAGAGAGAAAGAGAGAGAAAGAGAGAGAGAAAGAGAGAGAGAGAAAGAGAAAAAGAGAGAGAGAAAGAGAAAGAGAGAGAGAGAGAAAGAGAAAGAAAAAGAGAGAGAGAGAGAGAGAAAGAGAGAGAAAGAGAGAAGAAAGAGAGAGAGAAAAAGAGAGAGAGAGAGAAGAAAGAGAGAGAGAGAGAAGAGAGAGAGAGGAAGAGAGAGAGAGAGAGAGAGACGGCTAGAGGGAGAGAGAGAGAGAGAGAAAGAGGGATAGAGGGAGAGAGAGAGAGAAAGAGAGAGAGAAAGAGAGAGAGAGAAGAGAGAGAGAGAAAGAGAGAGAAAGAGAGAGAGAAAGAGAGAGAGAGAGACGGCTAGAGGAAGAGGGATAGAGAGAGAGAGAAAGAGGGATAGAGAGAGAGAGACGGACCACACAAGGCTAATCAGATTTGACAGATTGCACTTAACTAAAGGACTGATCTGGTCTTTGTCCTTCCAGATGTCTGGAGGTGTAGGGGGCTGAGTGAGGGATTGGAGGTCACATCACAATATTGAAAGTCTACACAGGCTAGGCCCATTATTGTCCCAACCCGTCACGAGATACGGTCAATGCCAAATGAAATTGCAATTGATTAGTTGCTTGTAAATCACCGGGGGGAGGGGAAATTGATGTGGAGAGTGGGGCAATATATATTACGTGATCTGGACATGCAGAATGATACAGGGATGACAGAACCCGGGTCAGAGAGAGATAGAGGACTCTAGAACCCGGGTCAGAGTTAGATAGAGGACTCTAGAACCCAGGTCAGAGTTAGATAGAGGACTCTAGAACCCGGGTCAGAGTTAGATAGAGGACTCTAGAACCCAGGTCAGAGAGAGATAGAGAACTCTAGAACCCGGGTCAGAGAGAGATAGAGGACTCTAGAACCCAGGTCAGAGAGAGATAGAGGACTCTAGAACCCAGGTCAGAGAGAGATAGAGGACTCTAGAACCCAGGTCAGAGATAGAGGACTCTAGATGCATAAAACCATTTAGCCTCCAGCCAACCCCCGCCTCCAGCCAACCCCCGCCTCCAGCCAACCCCCGCCTCCAGCCAACCCCCCGTCAGTCAGAGAGATGTGGTCCTGCAGTGGTTTCCAATCCAGGTCCTGGGAACCCAAACAGGTGCAGATTTTAGGTTTTTCTCTCCTCACAAATCAAAATGTTTGAGGAGTTGATGGATGGAATCAGGTGTCGTGTTCAGGCAGAAACTAAATGGATAACCGTGTGGGTACCCAGGACCCGCGTTAACACTGTGCTACTGTTGAAAAGGAAGCTCCAGAAATAGTCTATGGATTGGCCTCAGTTTTACACACACACACACCATCCCACTTTGAATAATTCAAACCTGCCCTCCATTTACTGTAAATATGCAGTAACTCAGTAGGTCTAACTAGGCAAATCCCTGACCTTCAGAGGAAGGCTCCACACCACAGCACTCCATAACACTTCCTCATATTGGTTGAGGAGGACGTATTTAGATGAACAAGCTGCAGGTTGGTTATGAGGTGGGTCTGATTGATGCTAAGTGGCTAAGGCTAACGATCTCTGTCATCGGAAGGAAGATACCTCCCCTGTAATTTACAGAAGGTTTGGCACTGTACACCATGTCCCGGTTTACTTCAAATAATAACCATGACATTTTCTCCAGATATCCAGATAGTTTAAAATACATGTTTATTTTTTATTTTATTTTATTTATTTTAAATGTGGGAACTTGTTTGCTGTCTGACTTGGGAGACTGCTGCTCTGTGTGCTGCAGCAGGGTGAGGGAAGGGCCGTGAAACGAGAGGGAGGGAGTAGTAGCCATACTCGTGCTGTTTAGACTAGTTGCCCCCGTAGGTCATCCGTCATTTAGACTAGTTGCCCCCGTAGGTCATCCGTCATTTAGACCAGTTGCCCCCGTAGGTCATCCGTCATTTAGGCCAGTTGCCCCCGTAGGTCATCCGTCATTTAGGCCAGTTGCCCCCGTAGGTCATCCGTCATTTAGACCAGTTGCCCCCGTAGGTCATCCGTCATTTAGGCCAGTTGCCCCCGTAGGTCATCCGTCATTTAGGCCAGTTGCCCCCGTAGGTCATCCGTCATTTATGCCAGTTGCCCCCGTAGGTCATCCGTCATTTAGGCCAGTTGCCCCGTAGGTCATCCGTCATTTAGGCCAGTTTAGACTAGTTGCCCCCGTAGGTCATCCGTCATTTAGGCTAGTTGCCCCCGTAGGTCATCCGTCATTTAGGCCAGTTGCCCCCGTAGGTCATCCGTCATTTAGGCCAGTTGCCCCCGTAGGTCATCCGTCATTTAGGCCAGTTGCCCCCGTAGGTCATCCGTCATTTAGGCCAGTTGCCCCCGTAGGTCATCCGTCATTTAGGCCAGTTGCCCCCGTAGGTCATCCGTCATTTAGACTAGTTGCCCCCGTAGGTCATCCGTCATTTAGACTAGTTGCCCCCGTAGGTCATCCGTCATTTAGGCCAGTTGCCCCCGTAGGTCATCCGTCATTTAGGCCAGTTGCCCCCGTAGGTCATCCGTCATTTAGGCCAGTTGCCCCCGTAGGTCATCCGTCATTTAGACTAGTTGCCCCGTAGGTCATCCGTCATTTAGACTAGTTGCCCCCGTAGGTCAGCCGTCATTTAGACTAGTTGCCCCCGTAGGTCAGCCGTCATTTAGACTAGTTGCCCCCGTAGGTCAGCCGTCATTTAGACTAGTTGCCCCCGTAGGTCATCCATCCTACCAGCTGGTAGTGACTGTCTAGATCAGTAGAGAGCCCTAATAGAGCCCTGTTCTGTTCCTCTCCTGACTGACAGCCCCCTCGGGGCAGAAGGGTTTCCCGCAGAGCCCCCTCGGGGCAGAAGGGTTTCCCGCAGAGCCCCCTCGGGGCAGAAGGGTTTCCCGCAGAGCCCCCTCGGGGCAGAAGGGTTTCCCGCAGAGCCCCCTCGGGGCAGAAGGGTTTCCCGCAGAGCCCCCTCGGGGCAGAAGGGTTTCCCGCGGCAGAAGGGTTTCCCGCAGAGCCCCCTCGGGGCAGAAGGGTTTCCCGCAGAGCCCCCTCGGGGCAGAAGGGTTTCCTGCACCTTCAACACTAGAATCGCCTGGCCCTTCAGCCTATCAGTACCGGCTAGAGAAGCGTCATCTTTAGCATACGCATCAGATGCATATCAACCTGCAAGGTGCCCAAGCACCAACGCTTGATAAATAGTGGATTAACAACTGTCATTCCTAGTGAAAAAAACATAGGCCTTAAAACCAACTTGACATCTTCAGTTAATGATGAGTCACCATTCTGACAGTCTATAAATACATGACTGGACAGGGGCGCAGCAATGGCTAGACCTGGGAGGGCATAGGCCCAGCAGCTGGGGAGCCAGACCCAGCCAATCAGAATGAGTTTACAGACGATTCCAGGGGTGAAGAAAAAGGATGTGGAGGTCCTGGGCTGGAGTGGTTAAACGTGGTCTGTGGTTGTGAGGACGGTTGGACGTACTGCCAAAAAACGACTTTGGTAGTGGCTTATGGTAGATAAATGAACATTATATTCTCTGGCAAGAGCTCTGTTGTACATTGCTGCAGTCAGCATGCAAATTGCACGCTCCCTCAAAACTTGAGACATCTGTGGTATTATGTTGTATGACAAAACTGCACATTTTAAAGTGGCGTTTTATTGTCCCCCAGCACAAGGTGCACCTTTGTAATGATCATGCTGTCTAATCAGCGTCTTGATATGCCACACCTGTCAGGTGGATGGATTATCTTGGCAAAGGAGAAATGCTCTCTAACAGGGATGTAACCACATTTCTACACTTGTAGACACTTCTACACACATTTCTACACTTGTAACCACATTTCTACATTTTCTACATTTGAGAGAAATAAGAAAATAGTCAAAATAAATACAAACCCTTGAATGAGTAGGTGTCCAAACTTTGACTGGTACTGTACATATATATTACACAATATATTATATAATAATACAATACCCCAGTATACGGTATGTACGATATACTGCCCAAGCCTAGTGAATTACAATACCCCAGTATACGGTATACTGCCCAAGCCTAGTGAATTACAATACCCCAGTATACGGTATACTGCCCAAGCCTAGTGAATTACAATACCCCAGTATACGGTATACTGCCCAAGCCTAGTGAATTACAATACCCCAGTATACGGTATACTGCCCAAGCCTAGTGAATTACAATACCCCAGTATACGGTATACTGCCCAAGCCTAGTGAATTACAATACCCCAGTATACGGTATACTGCCCAAGCCTAGTGAATTACAATACCCCAGTATACGGTATACTGCCCAAGCCTAGTGAATTACAATACCCCAGTATACGGTATACTGCCCAAGCCTAGTGAATTACAATACCCCAGTATACGGTATACTGCCCAAGCCTAGTGAATTACAATACCCCAGTATACGGTATACTGCCCAAGCCTAGTGAATTACAATACCCCAGTATACGGTATACTGCCCAAGCCTAGTGAATTACAATACCCCAGTATACGGTATACTGCCCAAGCCTAGTGAATTACAATACCCCAGTATACGGTATACTGCCCAAGCCTAGTGAATTACAATACCCCAGTATACGGTATACTGCCCAAGCCTAGTGAATTACAATACCCCAGTATACGGTATACTGCCCAAGCCTAGTGAATTACAATACCCCAGTATACGGTATACTGCCCAAGCCTAGTGAATTACAATACCCCAGTATACGGTATACTGCCCAAGCCTAGTGAATTACAATACCCCAGTATACGGTATACTGCCCAAGCCTAGTGAATTACAATACCCCAGTATACGGTATACTGCCCAAGCCTAGTGAATTACAATACCCCAGTATACGGTATACTGCCCAAGCCTAGTGAATTACAATACCCCAGTATACGGTATACTGCCCAAGCCTAGTGAATTACAATACCCCAGTATACGGTATACTGCCCAAGCCTAGTTCATACAATACCCCAGTATACGGTATGTACGGTATACTGCCCAAGCCTAGTGAATTACAATACCCCAGTATACGGTATACTGCCCAAGCCTAGTTCATACAATACCCCAGTATACGGTATACTGCCCAAGCCTAGTTCATACAATACCCCAGTATACGGTATGTACGGTATACTGCCCAAGCCTAGTTCATACAATACCCCAGTATACGGTATGTACGGTATACTGCCCAAGCCTAGTTCATACAATACCCCAGTATACGGTATGTACGGTATACTGCCCAAGCCTAGTTCATACAATACCCCAGTATACGGTATGTACGGTATACTGCCCAAGCCTAGTTCATACAATACCCCAGTATACGGTATGTACGGTATACTGCCCAAGCCTAGTTCATACAATACCCCAGTGTACGGTATACTGCCCAAGCCTAGTTCATACAATACCCCAGTATACGGTATGTACGGTATACTGCCCAAGCCTAGTTCATACAATACCCCAGTGTACGGTATACTGCCCAAGCCTAGTTCATACAATACCCCAGTATACGGTATGTACGGTATACTGCCCAAGCCTAGTTCATACAATACCCCAGTATACGGTATGTACGGTATACTGCCCAAGCCTAGTTCATACAATACCCCAGTATACGGTATGTACGGTATACTGCCTAAGCCTAGTTCATACAATACCCCAGTATACGGTATGTACGGTATACTGCCCAAGCCTAGTTCATACAATACCCCAGTATACGGTATGTACGGTATACTGCCCAAGCCTAGTTCATACAATACCCCAGTATACGGTATGTACGGTATACTGCCCAAGCCTCGTTCATACAATACCCCAGAATACGGTATGTACGGTATACTGCCCAAGCCTAGTTTATACATGTACATTTTAAAAGCTGAACATTCTGGTGAAATTCTCACACTGTAGCGCTCTGGGAAAAGACCTAACAGTATAACTGGCACCTGGCTTCTCTAAAACATGTCAGCAGTCTTGACACTGCATCTCAATCAGAAGGTAATAACCGATAGGAAACAACGAAGACACCTTTACCTTTTAAATACAGTAACACAGAGGAAACACGAGAAGAGAACAGGGTATTAAAAAGGCCTTAGTTCCTACCTGTAGTAGGAGGGGCTCAGGGTTGAAGGCCAGGGTCATCAGTAACTGCATCCTCTCGGTGTCCTTCAGGTTCTTCAGCAGGAAGCTGCCAGAGTCTTTGGTTTCGGCATAACGTCGCACCACCCTGTCCAGCAGCCTCTGGGAGGGGCAGTGCACCAGGTCAGACCAGCCCTCTACCACCTCAGGGGTCAGCAGCCTCACGTCCCCGTTCAGCCTGGCGAACTCAGTCTTGTATATGGCCTGGATGAGGTCGCAGCGCGGACGGCCAGTAGCTCTCTTACAGATCTTCTGGTCGATGTCCGCCAGCTCCTGATTGGACCCCAGGCGTTTGAGCACCACGCGCCTCGTCCCCTCGCGCGGCTCTCCATACTGGGCGAAGTACACGTTCTTGACGTTGAAGACATCCAGGAAGCGCAGGCGTCCCCAGGTCTCGAAAGACACCTGGCCGTTCATGAACTTCCTGCACCAGCTGGTGCCGAAGCAGGCGGGGCACTTGTTGAGGTTGATGAAGCGGCGGTCCGTCAGCTCGTTCTTCTGGAAGGAGGCGAACAGGTTGTGGGTGTTCATCAGGAGGATAACAAACAGACCCACCACCAGCAGAAGCTTCAGACAACGGTAGAGGCGACCCAGCTTCAGAGGCAGGAAACGCAGCATGGTGGGACAGGATGGGGAGTTTAGGGGTTAGGGGGAACTGTTGAGAGTATTGTCGGGACGGGGGGGACAGGGTGGCTATCCTAGCCTCACAGCCTCTCGGTCATGTTTCACCGGGGTATCAGAGGGCCTGGTAGGGGTGAGGCTGGCACAGTGGGCCCCATGCAAAGATCTGGCACAGGTCTGCGAGTCATGTTCTCCCCGTCTGTCTGTTGAACCTTGAGCCTCGACCGGTGAGCCTGCAACCAAGCAGAGAGAGAGAGAGAGAGGGGAACATTACACAAGATGCCAGCGAAATACAAAAAGGGATACATTTCACAACAGTTGCACCAAGTCTCTTTTGATTCATGATAACCTCATCTCTGGGCTTCCGTCTGTACAGAGACGAGACGGCCCACAGCCCCCCTCTCCGTCTGTACAGAGACGAGACGGCCCACAGCCCCTCTCTCCGTCTGTACAGAAACGAGACGGCCCACAGCCCCCCTCTCCGTCTGTACAGAAACGAGACGGCCCACAGCCCCTCTCAGTCTGTACAGAAACGAGACGGCCCACAGCCCCTCTCAGTCTGTACAGAAACGAGACGGCCCACAGCCCCTCACTCAGTCTGTACAGAAACGAGACGGCCCACAGCCCCCATCTCCGTCTGTACAGAAACGAGACGGCCCACAGCCCCCCTCTCCGTCTGTACAGAAACGAGACGGCCCACAGCCGCTCTCTCAGTCTGTGCAGAAACGAGACGGCCCACAGCCGCTCTCTCAGTCTGTACAGAAACGAGACGGCCCACAGCCCCTCTCTCCGTCTGTACAGAAACGAGACGGCCCACAGCCCCTCTCTATCTCTGGGATATATTGTACCTTTTACATTTAAGTCATTTAGCAGACGCTCTTATCCAGAGCGACTTCCAATAAAACATTATTTTAAAAGAGTGGAAAAGCAGAAGACTGTTTCTGATGGAACGTTGAGATGTTCCACATGGGCTGGGCGATATATCAAATTATTATACGTGCTTCTACACCTGCATTGCTTGCTGTTTGGGGTTTTAGGCTGGGTTTCTGTACAGCACTTTGAGATATCAGCTGATGTACGAAGGGCTATATAAATACATTTGATTTGATTTATATCAAATGCCTGTATGGCAAGAATAAAGTTGTTTTTTTGTTTGTTTTTCTGAGCATTTATGTCCACTTTCTCTCGTCTATTTGGTCTCATCTCCTTCTGTGCAGTGTCCACCTTTGATTTATACACACGCCGAGCCCCTCCCCCACGCCGCTCACGCCGAGCCCCCTCCCCCACGCCGAGCCCCTTCCCCACGCCGAGCCCCTTCCCCACGCCGAGCCCCTTCCCCACGCCGAGCCCCTTCCCCCACGCCGCTCACGCCGAGCCCCTTCCCCACGCCACTCACGCCGAGCCCCTTCCCCCACGCCACTCACGCCGAGCCCCTTCCCCCACGCCACTCACGCCGAGCCCCTCCTCCCCACACCAAGCCCCTCCCCCGTGGGCTAACCACTAGCGCGTGGGCTAACCACTAGCAAATATATTGGTTCTCCCTTTCAAATGGAACAGGACCCTGTGTGCATCACAGAAGATAACCTTAGGAGTTTAACCTTTGATCAGCAGAGTTGCCCTGGATGGTTTTAATCTAGCTTTGAAGTAGACGGTATAAAAGAGCCTGGTGTCGCTACAGTAACAGCAGAACAGAGACCTAGAGAGAGCGAGAGAGAGATAACCAGACAGGGAGAGACTGAAAGAAACAGATGGTTTGGTCCTGAAGGGTAATGTTGATGTATATGTAAGGTTCACCCGGGGAGCCGTTAGCCAGGTTCACCCGGGGAGCCGTTAGCCAGGTTCACCCGGGGAGCCGTTAGCCAGGTTCACCCGGGGAGCCGTTAGCCAGGTTCACCCGGGGAGCCGTTAGCCAGGTTCACCCGGGGAGCCGTTAGCCAGGTTCACCCGGGGAGCCGTTAGCCAGGTTCACCCGGGGAGCCGTAGCTCCCGATCTGGGTCGCTGATAGAGACACGAGGCAGCAGAGCAGTAGCTCCCGATCTGGGTCGCTGATAGAGACACGAGGCAGCAGAGCAGTAGCTCCCGATCTGGGTCGCTGATAGAGACACGAGGCAGCAGAGCAGTAGCTCTCGATCTGTTCAATAGCAATACTAGAAGACTGATGAAGTGGCTTTGTTAAATTCACAATGGCTTTGACCATGAAAATTGCCCATTCTCAATTAGAGCTCATTAAGACATGGCTATTAGGGCCGCTGCTAACTTGAGAGGGAACAAGCTGACGAGCAGGAGAGCTAGCAGCTAGTGTGATTAATGCGTGTCGATGACCTCCGTACGGCGCTCGTCGGCAAGAGACAGGAAGTGACACGGGACTGGGAGCAGCGAAGAGAGCAGACACACATGACGCCACACCTGTCTGCTTACTGCAGCAGGTCCAGTCCCCATTACTTTCCTACGTAAAGGAGCCAAGCTGAGACAGTCCCCCTGCAGCTCTTCTCTCCTCCTCAACCCTCATTCCACCAGACTAGCTAAAAAGACATTAGAATTACTGATTTGAGAAATTATGCACCCAACTAGCAGCGCCACTTTGCATTTTCCTTGGCTTCACGTAAAATAAATCTGGTTCTCTCAACACGGAGGGAAAAAAAAGACTCCTGCTCATTTGCCAGTTCTATTCTAAATTACATTTCATTGAGCAAACTAATTGGCAGACTCTATATCCATTCCAAGGTGCACATGAGATCACGTGGAACCATTGCCTTAAGCACGGTACACAGAACAATAAACTATTCATATTTTGAGCATTTCCATATTACACCCCCCCCCCCTCCCCCTCTGCCTAAAAATGAACAAGGGGGGGTGAGCAGGACAACACCAGCGATTTAACACTGTCTGAACATTTTATTAAATTTAAAAAAATAAAAAAAGCCTCATATCAAAACTTTGCATTCGTATTCGACAGACACAGACACAGGGACGGGGGGGATGGTAAGAGAGAGGGTAAGTAGATTGGGAGAGAGAAAGGGAACGGGAGCAAGAGAGAGATAGCGCACGAACACAAGAGGTAAAAACTGATGTCGATAAGAAGCTTCAAAAGGGACGGCTGCCTGGCTGCTTCCTACAACAGAGTGTGAGTGGAGACGCCGGCTGCGGTGGAGGCGGTTAAACATCTCCTGCATGATATCATCTCTATTCAAGTAACATTTACCGTGTGGCACGGAGCTCCACGAGGAGCAAAGAGATCAGAGTTCAGACCCACATCAGGAGGAGGGGGATATCAGAGTTCAGGCCCACATCAGGAGGGGGATATCAGAGTTCAGGCCCACATCAGGAGGAGGGGGAGTTCAGACCCACATCAGGAGGGATATCAGAGTTCAGGCCCACATCAGGAGGAGGGGGATATCAGAGTTCAGCCCACATCCCACATCAGGCCTACATCAGGAGGGGGATATCAGAGTTCAGGCCCACATCAGGAGGAGGGGGATATCAGAGTTCAGGCCCACATCGGGAGGAGGGGGGATATCAGAGTTCAGGCCCACATCGGGAGGAGGGGGATATCAGAGTTCAGGCCCACATCGGGAGGAGGGGGATATCAGAGTTCAGGCCCAGATCGGGAGGAGGGGGATATCAGAGTTCAGGCCCACATCGGGAGGAGGGGGATATCAGAGTTCAGGCCCACATCGGGAGGAGGGGATATCAGAGTTCAGGCCCACATCGGGAGGAGGGGGATATCAGAGTTCAGGCCCACATCAGGAGGAGGGGATATCAGAGTTCAGGCCCACATCAGGAGGAGGGGGATATCAGAGTTCAGGCCCACATCAGGAGGAGGGGGATATCAGAGTTCAGGCCCACATCAGGAGGAGGGGGATATCAGAGTTCAGGCCCACATCGGGAGGAGGGGGATATCAGAGTTCAGGCCCACATCGGGAGGAGGGGATATCAGAGTTCAGGCCCACATCGGGAGGAGGGGGATATCAGAGTTCAGGCCCACATCGGGAGGAGGGGGATATCAGAGTTCAGGCCCACATCAGGAGGAGGGGGATATCAGAGTTCAGGCCCAAATTCAGGAGGAGGGGGATATCAGAGTTCAGGCCCACATCAGGGGGTATCAGAGTTCAGGCCCACATCAGGGGGTATCAGAGTTCAGGCCCACATCAGGGGGGTATCAGAGTTCAGGCCCACATCAGGGGGATATCAGAGTTCAGGCCCACATCAGGGGGTATCAGAGTTCAGGCCCACATCAGGGGGGGGGTATCAGAGTTCAGGCCCACATCAGGGGGGGGGTATCAGAGTTCAGGCCCACATCAGGAGGGGATATCAGAGTAGTTCCCCAGAACAGTTGAGCCTGTCACTGTGTTTGTTGTGAATAGTACAACAGGAGAAAGCAATTACAATTTTCTTTTACAGAAAATACATTAGTGCAACACATTCGGCAGGAAATAGCTTCATTTCATCAGACGACAGAAGTGCAACACTGTTGGTCTCTTAATGAACTACTCGAGTAAAATGCGCTCAGTGAAAAAGCAAGGTGTTGTTTGCTACAGTGACGCACGGCGATCATTTCTAATGTTTATCATAGACAGAATGTAGCGAACTACATTTCCTAATGTTTTGCTTGAAGTTCATCTTGCCTTTTACCAGACAAAAGCAGGCTGGCTACTCCGACAAAAGCAGGCTGGCTACTCCGACAAAAGCAGGCTGGCTACTCCGACAAAAGCAGGCTGGCTACTCCGACAAAAGCAGGCTGGCTACTCCGACAAAAGTACCAGAGAAAATTAGCTACACATCAGTCAGAGCTGTCTGCTGTGAATTGTGCTCATTGTGTTAACATTCTGGTAATAGAAACCCAATGGGCTTTCTGCCACCTCGTGTATTAAGCCAGTAATACTGGAAATCTCAGCATGAGAAAAGGATTGTATGACGACATGAACATCTGGATAGCACCCAAGCTTAAACCAGGGCTAACCAGACAGAGACCAGGGCTAACCAGACAGAGACCAGGGCTAACCAGACAGAGACCAGGGCTAACCAGACAGAGACCAGGGCTAACCAGACAGAGACCAGGGCTAACCTCTGGCTGTTGGAGGAGAGAGATGCTTCAAAGCCACCTCTGACTAGGCATGGCCAGTAAACCATAAAAAGCCTACTGTATACCGGGGTATTTTGAAATAACGTAATTTTCATCATTTTGGGGGGTTTGGGGGGGAACTAAAGCTAGCTAGGGTTTGGTTTGGCTAGCTAGGGTTTGGTTTGGCTAGCTACGATTTGGTTTGGTTAGCTAGGGTTTGGTT
>NC_088417.1:3733426-3768426 GCF_034236695.1 Oncorhynchus nerka
AGCCCACGCGCTGGTGATTAGCCCACGCGCTGGTGATTAGCCCACGCGCTAGTGATTAGCCCACGCGCTAGTGATTAGCCCACGCGCTGGTGATTAGCCCACGCGCTGGTGATTAGCCCACGCGCTGGTGATTAGCCCACGCGCTGGTGATTAGCCCACGCGCTGGTGATTAGCCCACGCGCTAGTGATTAGCCCAGGCGCTAGTGATTAGCCCAGGCGCTAGTGATTAGCCAGCTAATCTTTTACATTTCAAGTTGAGTCAAGGTGGATCTATCTGCTAGATAACAAGGTAGAACAGTTGAATTGTTATGAACACATCGTGCTGTTCGTCTCCAACGGTTTGAGCAGCAGGGGGAGGAGCTTGGTGTGAGTAGCAGGGGGAGGGGCTTCCTGCTGTCCGTCTCCAACAGTTTGAGCAGGAGGGGGAGGAGCTTCCTGCTGTTCGTCTCCAACGGTTTGAGACTTTCTTCCACATTGTGTTACGTTACAGCCTTATTCTAAAATTGATTCAATCGTTTTTCCCGCTCATCAATCTACACACAATACCCCATAATGACAAAAAGGTTTGCAAATGTATAAAATAAAAACTGAAATATCACATTTAAAAGTAAAGTATTCAGACCCTTTTACTCAGTATTTTGTTGAAGCACCTTTGGCAGCGATTACAGCCTTGTTTTCTATTATATTTAATACATTTGCAAAAAATATCTAAAAACCTGTTTTTGCTTTGTCATTATGGGGTATTGTGATGTCATTATGGGGTATTGTGATGTCATTATGGGGTATTGTGATGTCATTATGGGGTATTGTGATGTCATTATGGGGTATTGTGTGTAGATTGATGAGGGGGAGGAAACTGTTTATTCCATTTCAGAAGGCTGTAATGTAACAAAATGTGGAAAAATTCAAGGGGTCTGAATACCTTCTGAATGCACTGTATATCGCTGTTTAGTTTAGTTAGGCTGTTGATTCAGATACGACAACAGCTGGACATGCCTGCAGAGGAACTAGGCAGGGATATTGTTTAAGTTTGATTCTTAGAACTGCTAGATTAGTTTCATATAGCCTCGACCCCACGCCCTTTCTAGAGTAAAACATGCATCCGACTGGCCCTTTCTAGAGTAAAACATGCATCTGACTGGCCCTTTGTAGAGTACAACATGCATCTGACTGGCCCTTTCTAGAGTAAAACATGCATCTGACTGGCCCTTTGTAGAGTAAAACATGCATCTGACTGGCCATTTCTAGAGTACAACATGCATCCGACTGGCCCTTTCTAGAGTAAAACATGCATCGGACTGGTCCACAATCTGTCATTACAGAATATCTGCGTCTGACAAAAGAGTATCACGCTTTAGTTAATACGGTATAAAAATCAGGGACTTAACGTCTTCTGGAAAGACAATCAACATGGATTCCGCAGGTAATACATTACATAGAAAATGACTTCAGCTATTTAGATCTCTGTAGAACAGACATGCATTACATCTAGTCATGTAGAACAGACATGCATTACATCTAGTCATGTCAAGCTCATTTAGAGCTCTGTAGAACAGACATGCATTACATCTAGTCATGTCAGGCTCATTGAGAGCTCTGTAGAACAGACATGCATTACATCTAGTCATGTCAAGCTCATTTAGAGCTCTGTAGAACAGACATGCATTACATCTAGTCATGTAGAACAGACATGCATTACATCTAGTCATGTCAAGCTCAGTTAGATCCCTGTAGAACAGACATGCATTACATCTAGTCATGTCAAGCTCATACTTTCACTGAGTTACAGTGAAACGGAAACAGCATCTGAACTCTTCTTCCAGAGGAAGTGGTTAAATATTGACCTATTCTGAGTTTACTTTTGAGAGTGTAATGTTTACTATGCATTTTTTATGACCCATTTCACTTGATTTAAATCATAAGTTTTCCCATGCCATAAAAGCGTCAGAAATTGAATTGAGAGAGTTGAGAGCACGACAGGGAGAGAGAATATAGTTGACTGGCCAGTCACCCCAGCAACACAAAAAGCCCTCTATCAGTGTCCCTGTTGTGGAAGAATTGTTAGTTCTCTAGTCGCTGAGATGTGAATCTCTGAAAACAGCTAAATATAAATGCACTTTATTTTCTTATTTAACCTTTAACTAGGCGAGTCAGTTAAGAACAAATTATTATTTATCATGACAGCCCTACCCCGGCCAAACCAGGAAGACGCTGGGCCAATCGTGAGCCGCCCTGTGGGGACGCCCAATCACGGCCGTTTGTGATTCATCCACCACAGAATCTCATTTTCCAGGAAATTAAAAAGATGAATTTTTTTTTTTTTGAAATCTCACTTTCTCCATTTAAAGAGACAATTAAAGAAGACATAATTGATATGCATGCACATATGTTGATATTGGCAATCACAAAGCAAGATTATTTATTTTTTGGTCTGATTTTCAAAGTGAGATTTTTTTCCCTCCCTGATTGGTGCCCACATGCAATCACGAACACACACACACGCTCTCTCTTAAGAGATTAATATCGCTCGATTGCGATCGAATTCGAGGTTGGCTCACTGGAATCCAGTTACGTGGTCTCAAGCGCCTAAAAACTGCGCCAAGAAATTTGAAACCATTTTGCAAGGCTGTCTGTTCCTTGCAAACGGAAGCAGTCTCTCAATAGAACCTTCTTAGTTAACCTCAACATTGTAGTCACAATGACCGTAGTATCAACAGTTAACATGTCATAGATGAATACTACGAGGCAGCTGGATAACAGAGTTAGTTATATAAATCTAGTCTTAATTGCTAATTGACTTTGAGTATTTAACTACACCATTTCAGGACAACAACAACAGTTTACTTTGGAAGTTATTGTTGGCTCAAGATGAAATGAGAGTGTAGCCTAGTAAACAGCCTACTGTCACCAAAAAACAACATGATAGATATACTGTACTCAACATAGGTGTTAAAGAATGTTGTTAGGAGCCACCAGAAGTGACTGGTTCGTTAGTCTACCCATTTCCTTACCCCGCATCTAGTTTACACTGACTATTCCTATTGAGAGAGTTAACCATGTGTACATCGTTACAACACTGTATATAGTAGACATAATGACATTTGTAATGTCTTTATTCTTTTGAAAATTCTACATGTTAAAATGTTTACTGTTAATTTGTATTGTTTATTTCACTTTTGTATATCATCTACATTGCTTTGGCAATATTAACATACGTTTCCCATGTCAATAAACACCCTTGAACTGAAATGAGTAGCAAACTGGCTATGCTTCTGTACCGCAATATCGAGTTTGAGAGGTCTTGGATAAATTATTTACATCTCTTAGCCAATTAATAATTCATCCGATTAACGTAAACTCGCTCAAACTAGATACCTTGAGACAGTCCACTTGACAATGGCTTGGTCAAAAAGTATAGTTCTGCAAAAGACGGTCAAAACTGTGAAACAAACCTGTATGTGACTTTCTTCTTGTTTCTTGTTGTGTCCGCGGTGTGTGAACGGTACCGTTCAGTCGAGACAATCACTCTACGGAGATCGTTACTTTAGATTACCGACGACGACAAGATGATGATGTTTATTCCATTGACAATATAAATCCTTACTAGAGAATAGTTTCAACGAGCTATCCATTCCAAGCATGCAGCCATTGGAGCTAGTCTGCTAGCCTGCTAGCTAGTGAAAGTAACAGTTGTGATGTCGGCTCTTAATAATGAACCCATTCGTCTAACAGGATCTTTCGGATTTCACCAAATGTAATATTTGCAGTTAATGAAATGTCGTGTTTTTAGTATCCATTTTTCTACCGGTTTCGGCGTGTAGCTCCGTAGAAGAACAATATGTCTCTGTCTCTCTGTCTCCAACATCTCCACAATAGATTCCGCTCGGACTTTTTCAACACCCAAAACCTTACTGTTTACGACAGTCGTCGTCGATTTACGACACGGGTTGCTAAGCGAATACTCTAAAGTTGTCTCCGCTGCAGCTTTGGTCACAATAGCCTTAACTTTTCCTCTATTTGTATATTTTCAGCTGCCTCGAGGATAGATTTTTTTTATTTTTTTTATTTATGCAAATCAATGTTGTTGTTTTTTTGGACTGTGCTTTACTTTATGAAATAAATTACACTATGGCAATTTTGAGCTTTAAGAAGTTGCAGCTCTGTCATTGGTTTATCTCTTTCTGTCTTCTGGAGAGGCAAAGAAAATGTGTGGGGGGGGTGGATAATAATTAGGTTGACGTTATGATAATACATATGTGTATATATCCGTTCTTAAAACATAATGTATTACTTTATTTATCTGTTTTCTAATGTTACCAATAAAGTGTTGCAATGCAGTTCTCCTCTAGCTTTGGTCTACTGCAGAGACAGCATCGTAATGTGGACATAATGTGACTGACAGTCAGATACATAGAGTTGAGTTGTATGGGGCAATGTTGCGGTAATGTATGTGTCTTTCTGCTCGCTGCATTCCTTGACAGCGTGACAGCTGTGGCAGGGCATGTAGCTGCCCGATGATGCATGAAACTGGGCCAGAATCAGGAGCGGCAAAGGCAGAGTTGGACAGGATCCTAGATGAGGAAGGAAGGGGCCATCCTGCAGAAAGAGTAACATCTGTGGAGAGAACCAGGGGGGGGTGCAGAGAGAACCAGGGGAATGTAGAGAGAACCAGGGGAATGCAGAGAGAACCAGGGGAATGCAGAGAGAACCAGGGGGTGTGCAGAGAGAACCAGGGGGGTGCAGAGAGAACCAGGGGAATGCAGAGAGAACCAGGGGGTGCAGAGAGAACCAGGGGAATGTAGAGAGAACCAGGGGAATGCAGAGAGAACCAGGGGAATGCAGAGAGAACCAGGGGAATGCAGAGAGAACCGGGGGAATGCAAAGAGAACCAGGGGGTGCAAAGAGAACTAGGGGAATGCAGAGAGAACCAGGGGGGTGCAGAGAGAACCAGGGGAATGCAGAGAGAACCAGGGGGTGCAGAGAGAACCAGTGGGAATGCAGAGAGAACCAGGGGAATGCAGAGAGAACCAGGGGGTGCAGAGAGAACCAGGGGAATGCAGAGAGAACCGGGGGAATGCAGAGAGAACCAGGGGGTGCAGAGAGAACCAGGGGAATGCAGAGAGAACCAGGGGGGTGCAGAGAGAACCAGGGGAATGCAGAGAGAACCCGGGGAATGCAGAGAGAACCAGGGGGTGCAGAGAGAACCAGGGGAATGCAAAGAGAACCAGGGGGGTGCAGAGAGAACCAGAGGAATGCAGAGAGAACCGGGGGAATGCAGAGAGAACCAGGGGAATGCAGAGAGAACCAGGGGAATGCAGAGAGAACCAGGGGGGTGCAGAGAGAACCAGGGGAATGCAGAGAGAACCAGGGGAATGCAGAGAGAACCAGGGGAATGCAGAGAGAACCAGGCCATGAATGTTTCATTGACTTCTATATGATCCACAGACTAGTTGGATCTCCATGCTTTGGAGAGATAGGATTGCACACGATAGGGCCTAGTACAAATGGGGAAATTAATATTTGGTGTGTTTGTCTATGTGGATTTGGTGTTTGTGTTTACCTTCTATTTTTCTTTTAATCTCCAGTTTAATTGTGTTGAAATTGTGATTAGAGACATTGAACTAATCAGGGTTTTGTACCCAGCTGAACTTCTGAAGATGTGGGTGTCTGGGTGTAGAAATGCTCCACACAGTACGCCCCATACCATTCTCACAGGCCATGCTATATACCCAGGGTTTAATGTGGTGGAGTAGTCGAGGCCTATGGGAGGTGGAACACAATGGGAACATAACGCATTTCTATGGAAATCATGGACAAGCAATCCATTTATTGATTCTAAATGTATTGCTTATTTATTTAGTTCCTTCCCCAAAAAATCCCTTTAACGCATAGAATATATATGATTATTTTTTTTGTGTGTGATTCTTTGTTTCTTTGGTAATTATCTATGCTTCACATTCTGAATTTGTATAAAACCTCAGCTTAAGTATTTTTGAACAAAGCTGTCGTTGTGCACTACGTGGTGTGAATGTACTAATTATTCACAGCATCTAATCAACATTATCAACAGCATAACTACAGAACTGTCCCTGACACAGGAGCAGCTTGAGATTCACGTCGCATTACTTTGCATTTACCGCCATCTATTGGAGTCATCGCGATACTACTCGAGGGTGCGCAATGTACGCTACAATCACCAGCTGATATAATTCTGTTTTTGTTAGCGATATTTTGTGTAGCAAATTTTTAAGAAAGATGATTTTTGTAGCACATTTCAATTTGTATCCTTCGAATGTATGGATATTTTAGTTGTTTGTAAAAAATATTTGAGAAAATCGCACAGATTCTGGCAGGTTAGACTCATTCGAAAGCATCCAACAGAGTTTAATCTGAATCTACTAACATGTGAGCTGAACTGGCAATGTTACATGCAATACTACATGTTAATTATACTGAACAAAAATATAAACGCAACATGCAACTGAGTTACAGTTGCTATAGGGAAATCAGTCAATTAAAATAAATTCATTAGGCCCTAATCTATAGATTTCACATGACTGGGCAGGGGAGCAGCAATGAGTTGGCCTGGAGAGGCATAAACCCACCCACTGGGGAGCCAGGCCCAGCCAATGGGGAGCCAGGCCCTGCCACTGGGGAGCCAGGCCCAGCCACTGGGGAGCCAGGCCCACCCACTGGGGAGCCAGGTCCACTCACTGGGGAGCCAAGCCCACTCACTGGGGAGCCAGGCCCACCCCCTGGAGAGCCAGGCCCACCCACTGGGGAGCCAGGCCCACCCACTGGGGAGCCAGGCCCACCCACTGGGGTGCCAGGCCCACCCACTGGGGAGCCAGGCCCACCCACTGGGGAGCCAGGCCCACTCACTGGGGAGCCAAGCCCATTCACTGGGGAGCCAAGCCCACTCACTGGGGAGCCAAGCCCACTCACTGGGGAGCCAAGCCCACCCACTGGGGAGCCAGGCCCACTCACTGGGGAGCCAAGCCCACTCACTGGGGAGCCAAGCCCACTCACTGGGGAGCCAGGCCCACTCACTGGGGAGTAAAGCCCACTCACTGGGGAGCCAAACCCACCCACTGGGGAGCCAAGCCCACCAGCTGGGGAGCCAGGCCCACTCACTGGGGAGCCAAGCCCACTCACTGGGGAGCCAAGCCCACTCACTGGGGAGCCAAACCCACCCACTGGGGAGCCAAGCCCACCAGCTAGGGAGCCAGGCCCACTCACTGGGGAGCCAAGCCCACTCACTGGGGAGCCAAGCCCACTCACTGGGGAGCCAGGCCCACTCACTGGGGAGCCAGGCCCACTCACTGGGGAGCCAAGCCCACTCACTGGGGAGCCAAACCCACCCACTGGGGAGCCAAGCCCACCCACTGGGGAGCCAGGCCCACTCACTGGGGAGCCAAGCCCACTCACTGGGGAGCCAAGCCCACTCCACTCTCTGGGGAGCCAGGCCCACCCATTGGGGATCCAGGCCCACCCACTGGGGAGCCAGGCCCACCCACTGGGGTGCCAGGCCCACTCACTGGGGAGCCAAGCCCACTCACTGGGGAGCCAAACCCACCCACTGGGGAGCCAAGCCCACCCACTGGGGAGCCAGGCAAACTCACTGGGGAGCCAAGCCCACTCACTGGGGAGCCAAGCCCACTCTCTGGGGAGCCAGGCCCACCCATTGGGGATCCAGGCCCACCCACTGGGGAGCCAAGCCCACTCACTGGGGAGCCAGGTCCACCCACTGGGGAGCCAGGCCCTCCCACTGGGGAGCCAGGCCCACTCACTGGGGAGCCAAGCCCACTCACTGGGGAGCCAGGTCCACCCACTGGGGAGCCAGGCCCACTCACTGGGGAGCCAAGCCCACTCACTGGGGAGCCAAGCCCACTCTCTGGGGAGCCAGGCCCACCCATTGGGGATCCAGGCCCACCCACTGGGGAGCCAGGCCCACCCACTGGGGTGACAGGCCCACCCACTGGGGAGCCAGGCCCACCCATTGGGGAGCCATGCCCACTCACTGGGGAGCCAAGCCCACTCACTGGGGAGCCAAGCCCACTCACTGGGGAGCCAGGCCCACTCACTGGGGAGCCAAGCCCACTCACTGGGGAGCCAAACCCACCCACTGGGGAGCCAAGCCCACCAGCTGGGGAGCCAGGCCCACTCACTGGGGAGCCAAGCCCACTCACTGGGGAGCCAAGCCCACTAACTGGGGAGCCAGGCCCACTCACTGGGGAGCCAGGCCCACTCACTGGGGAGCCAAGCCCACTCACTGGGGAGCCAAACCCACCCACTGGGGAGCCAAGCCCACCCACTGGGGAGCCAGGCCCACTCACTGGGGAGCCAAGCCCACTCACTGGGGAGCCAAGCCCACTCTCTGGGGAGCCAGGCCCACCCATTGGGGATCCAGGCCCACCCACTGGGGAGCCAAGCCCACTCACTGGGGAGCCAGGTCCACCCACTGGGGAGCCAGGCCCACTCACTGGGGAGCCAAGCCCACTCACTGGGGAGCCAGGTCCACTCACTGGGGAGCCAGGCCCAGCCACTGGGGAGCCAGGTCCACCCACTGGGGAGCCAAGCCCACTCACTGGGGAGCCAGGTCCACCCACTGGGGAGCCAGGCCCACCCATTGGGGATCCAGGCCCACCCACTGGGGAGCCAAGCCCACTCACTGGGGAGCCAGGTCCACCCACTGGGGAGCCAGGCCCACTCACTGGGGATCCAGGCCCACCCACTGGGGAGCCAAGCCCACTCACTGGGGAGCCAGGCCCACTCACTGGGGAGCCAAGCCCACTCACTGGGGAGCCAAGCCCACTCACTGGGGAGCCAAGCCCACTCTCTGGGGAGCCAGGCCCACCCATTGGGGATCCAGGCCCACCCACTGGGGAGCCAAGCCCACTCACTGGGGAGCCAGGTCCACCCACTGGGGAGCCAGGCCCACTCACTGGGGAGCCAAGCCCACTCACTGGGGAGCCAGGTCCACCCACTGGGGAGCCAGGCCCAGCCACTGGGGAGCCAGGTCCACCCACTGGGGAGCCAAGCCCACTCACTGGGGAGCCAGGTCCACCCACTGGGGAGCCAGGCCCAGCCACTGGGGAGCCAAGCCCACTCACTGGGGAGCCAGGCCCAGTCACTGGGGAGCCAAGCCCACTCACTGGGGAGCAAGGCCCACCCACTTGGGAGCCAGGCCCACCCACTGGGGAGCCAGGCCCAGCCAATCAGAATTAGTTTTTCCCCACAAAAGGTCTTTATTACAGACAGAAATAATCCTCAATTTCATCAGCTGTCGAGGCGGCTGGTGTCAGACGATCCCGCAAGTGAAGAAGCCGGATGTGGAGGTCCTGGGTTGGCATGGTTACACGTTGTCTGCGGTTGCGAGGCCAGTTCTGACATATTCTGCAGAACAACATTGGAGGTCGGTTTATGGTAGAGAAATTAACATTCAATGTGTTCTCTAGGTGATGTTTTCTCCAGGTAATGTGTTCTCTAGGAGATGTGTTCTCTGGGTGATGTGTTCTCTGGGTGATGTGTTCTCTAGGTGATGTGTTCTCTGGGTGATGTGTTCTCTGGGTGATGTGTTCTCTAGGAGATGTGTTCTCTGGGTGATGTGTTCTCTGGGTGATGTGTTCTCTGGGTGATGTGTTCTCTAGGATATGTGTTCTCTGGGTGATGTGTTCTCTGGGTGATGTGTTCTCTAGGAGATGTGTTCTCTGGGTGATGTTTTCTCTGGGTGATGTGTTCTCTAGGAGATGTGTTCTCTGGGTGATGTGTTCTCTGGGTGATGTGTTCTCTAAGTGATGTGTTCTCTGGGTGATGTGTTCTCTAGGTGATGTATTCTCTGGGTGATGTGTTCTCTGGGCGATGTGTTCTCTGGGTGATGTGTTCTCTGGGTGATGTGTTCTCTGGGTGATGTGTTCTCTGGGTGATGTGTTCTCTAGGTGATGTGTTCTCTGGGTGATGTGTTCTCTGGGTGATGTGTTCTCTAGGTGATGTGTTCTCTGGGTGATGTGTTCTCTGGGTTATATGTTCTCTGGGTGATGTGTTCTCTGGGTGATGTGTTCTCTAGGAGATGTGTTCTCTGGGTGATGTGTTCTCTGGGTGATGTTTTCTCTGGGTGATGTGTTCTCTAGGCGATGTGTTCTCTGGGTGATGTGTTCTCTGGGTGATGTGTTCTCTAGGAGATGTGTTCTCTAGGTGATGTGTTCTCTGGGTGATGTGTTCTATAGGTGATGTGTTCTCTGGGTGATATGTTCTCTAGGTGATGTGTTCTCTGGGTGATGTGTTCTCTGGGTGATGTGTTCTCTGGCTGATGTGTTCTCTAGGAGATGTGTTCTCTGGGTGATGTGTTCTCTGGGTGATGTGTTCTCTATATGTGAACTCTATATATTCAGATGATGCGCTATCAGCCAATAACTTGTCAATCTCACTTGTAATCACTCACAGCAGGTCATCACATGCGTTAAAGTCACAAGTTCTGACAGCTCACTCGCCATAAAATGCAAATACAGTGATGAGTTTCTCTCTCTTGGTTTCATTCAAAGTTTGAGAAATAACGAGGAGTGCCAACAATGTGTTTTGTTCGGGGAAGTGCTTAGCAATGAATCTCTCAAAAACAAACAAATGACAATAACACATTCTGACCAAACATCCACAGCATGACGATATTCACAGGGAGTTCTTTCAGAACAGGACAGAATGCTTCAGGAAACAGCTTCGACAGTGGAAAAGTAAATCAGCTAGCAGGGCATTGGTGTCATTTTATACCAGGCGATGATAAGCAGAAATAAGGGAGTGCTAACTAACTCTTTTTTTTAGATTTTGTTCTTTTTTAATTTAACCTTTATTTAACCAGGTAGGCCAGTTGAGGACATTTACAACTGTGACCTGGCCAAGAGAAAGCAAAGCAGTGTGACACAAACAACAACACAGAGTTACACATGGAGTAAAACAAACGTACAGTCAATAACACAATAGAAACATCTACCTACAGTGTGTGCAAATGTAGAAGAGTAGAAAGGTAAGACAATAAATAGGTCATAGAGGCGAAATAATTACACAGTTCTGGGTTGTTCAACTGCAACAGGAAGTGGTCTCCTGGCTGACTGAGAACCGGTTCTGGGTTGTTCATCTACAACAGGAAGTGGTCTCCTGGCTGACTGAGAACCCACACACACAGTTCTCGGTTGTTCATCTGCAACAGGAAGTGTTCTCCTGGCTGACTGAGAACCCACTCACACAGTTCTGGGTTGTTCATCTGCAACAGGAAGTGGTCTCCTGGCTGAATGAGAAAGCACCACATACTTATGCGAGTCAAGGTTCTCAGCTCTGTGGGTAGGGGGCAGTATTTTCACGTCCGGATGAAAAGCGTGCCCAGAGAAAACTGCCTGCTACTCAGGCCCAGATGCTAGGATATGCATATTACTAGTAGATGTGGATAGATGTGGATAGAAAACACTCTGAAATTTCTAAAACTGTTTGAATGATGTCTGTGAGTATAACAGAACTCATATGGCAGGCAAAAACCTGAGAAAAAAATCCAACCAGGAAGTGGGAAGTCTGAGGTTTGTAGTTTTTCAAGTCATGGCCTATCGAATACACAATGTCTATGGGGTCATATTGCACTCCCTATAGCTTCCACTAGGTGTCAACAGTCTTTAGAACCTTGTTTGAGGCTTCTACTGTGACCTAGGGGGGAATGAGAGCTGATTGATTAACCTCTTCAGTCGACCCTCTACTTTTTTGAACATTTTGTTAAAAATCGCCCAACATTTCAGCGCCCTGCTACTCATGCCAGGAATATAGTACGTTCATATGGTTAGAATGTGTGGATAGGAAACCCTCGGACGTTTTTAAAACTGGTTAAATCACGACTGTGGCTATTACATAACGTGCGTTACATCGGAAAGCGCAGGAAAACCTGATCACAGAAAATGGAAATAAATATCCTTGCGCCACTTCCAGCAATTGTTAACAGTGAGCCGAATTAGATAAGACCGAGCATTCAACTCCCACAGCATCCCCATGTTGTCGAGTATCTTGTGAATTTAATCATCTTTGATTCTTGGTTGAACCGAAAGAGGGGCACCGCTTACCTCCGGTCTCCGCCCAGATCAATCCGGAAGAGCTCTCTCCTGAAATTTTTCCAAGACGACAGCTAATGATATTTACATCGCCTACGGATGATTTTTATCGCTTATTAACGTTTACTAATACCTAAAGTAGCATTACAAACGTATTTCGAAGTGTTTTGTGAAAGTTTATCGTCTACTTTTTGAATTTTAAAAAATGACGTTACGTTGTGAAATCGCTGTTTTTTTCGTTTATCACACAGTCTACATATAACGATATCTTGGCTTTATATGGCCCGATTTAATCGAAATAAAGACCCAATAGTGTTTATGGGACATCTAGGAGTGCCAACAAAGAAGATGGTGAAAGGTAATGACTGTTTTCTATTTTATTGTGCGGTTTGTGTAACGCCGAAATGCTAATTATTTTGTTTACGTCCCCTGCTGTGCTTTTCTGTTGTAGTGTATTGGTGCATGCTATCAGATAATAGCTTCTCATGCTGTCGCCGAAAAGCATTTTAAAAATCGGACTTGTTGCCTGGATTCACAACGAGTGTAGCTTTAATTTGATACCCTGCATGTGTATTTTAATGAACTTTTGAGTTTTAACTAATACTATTAGCATTTAGCGTAGCGCATTTGCATTTCCAGAGCTCTAGTTGGGACGCAAGCGTCCCAAGTAGAGGCAACAGGTTAAGGTCTCTGCCAGAGTGGCATGAGTTGATCACACGTGCACATGTGAGAGGTAGCTGCTTTCCATTGCATTTCTGAAGACAAAGGAATTCTCCGGTTAGAACATTATTGAAGATTTATGTTAAAAACATCCTAAAGATTGATTCATCGTTTCTACAGACTGTAACGGAACTTTTTGACATTTCGTCTGGACCGCAACCCATGAATTTGGATTACTGGGCTAAACAAAAAGGAGGTATTTAGACATAAATTATGGACTTTATCGAACAAAACAAACATTTATTGTGGAACTGGGATTCCTGGAAGTGCATTCTGATGAAGATCATCAAAGGTAAGTGAATATTTATAATGTTATTTCTGATTTCTGTTGTCTCCACAACATGGCAGGTATCTGTATGGCTTGTTTTTGTGTCTGAGCACCGTACTCTGATTATTGCATGGTGTGCTTTTTCCGTAAAGTTTTTTTGAAATCTGACACAGCGGTTGCATTAAGGAGAAGTTTATCTAAAATTCCATGCATAACACTTGTATCTTTTAGAAATATTTATTATGAGTATTTCTGTAAATTGATGTGGCTCTCTGCAAAATCACCGGATGTTTTGGAACTACTGAACATAACGCGTCAATGTAAACTGAGATTTTTGGATATAAATATGAACTTTATCGAACAAAACATACATGTATTGTGTAATATGAAGTCCTATGAGTGTTGTCTGATGAAGATCATCAAAGGTTAGTGATTCATTTTATCTCTATTTCTGCTTTTGTGACTCCTCTCTTTGGCTGGAAAAATGGCTGTATGGTTTTCTGTGACTAGGTGCTGACCTAACATAATCGTTTGGTTTGCTTTCATAAAAACTTTTTGAAATCGGACACTGTGGCTGGATTAATGATGGATTTACAACAAGTATATTAACAACAAGTTTATCTTTAAAATGGTGTAAAATACTTGTATGTTTGAGGAATTTTAATTATGGGATTTCTGTTGTTTTGAATTTGGCGTCCTGCACTTTCACTGGCTGTTGACGAGGTGGAACGCTACCGTCCCACTGGTGCCAGAGATGAAAAAACACAGATACACGCATGCACGCAAGCGTACATACACACACAGATACATATACACACATACATACAGTACCAGTCAAAAGCTTGGACACACCTACTCATTGTATTCTATATTTGAGATTCATCAAAGTAGCCACCCTTTTCCTCGATGACAGCTTTGCACACTATTGGCATTCTCTTAACCAGTGGCATGAGCAAGTCACCTGAAATGATTTTCAATATCACAGGAGTGCCTTGTTAAAAGTTCATTTGTGGACTTTCTGTCCTTCTTAATGCTTTTTAGCTAATCAGTTGTGTTGTGGCAAGGTTGGGGTGGTATACAGAAGATAGTCCTATTTGGTAAAAGACCAAGTCAATATTATGGCAAGAACAGCTCAAATAAGCAAAGAGTAACGACCGTCCATCATTACTTTTTGTCACGTTCGTCGTAACGAGGAGACCAAGGCACAGCGTGATTGGAATACATTCTTCTTTAATAAAAGAGAACAATGAACAAACTATACAAAACAACAAAACTACAGCTATAAACAAATAGTGCTGACATGCAACTACACATAGACAATAACCCACAAAACCAAAATGGAAATGGCAACCTAAATAGGATCCCCAATCAGAGACAACGATAAACAGCTGCCTCTGATTGGAAACCAATTCAGGCCACCATAGACCTACATTTACCTAGACAAACCAAAACCCCATAATGTACAAAAAACCCTAGACAAGACAAAACACACAAACCACCCACGTCAAACCCTGACCGAACCAAAATAATAAAGAAAACAAAGATAACTAAGGTCCATCATTCCTTTAAGACATGAAGGTCAGTCAATCCGGAAAATGTCAAAAACGTTGAGCGTTTCTTCAAGTGCAGTTACAATGATGATGAAACTGTCTCTCATGAAGACCGTCACAGGAAAGGAAGACCCTGAGTTACCTCTGCTGCAGAGGATAAGTTCATTGCCTCAGAAATCGGCAATTAACTGCACCTCTAGTTGCACCTCACAGAGTTCAAGTAAGACAGACACATCTCAACATCAACTGTTCAGAGGAGACTGCGTGAATCGGGCCTTCATGCTCAATTGCTGCAAAGAAACCACTACTAAAGGACACCAATAAGAAGAGACTTGCTTGGTCCAAGAAACATGAGCAATGGACGTTAGACCGGTGGAAATCTGTCCTTTGGTCTGATGAGTCCAAATTTGAGATTTTTGGTTCCAATCGCCGTGTCTTTGTGAGACACAGATTATGTGAACAGATGATCGCTGCATGTGTGGTTCCAACCGTGAAGCATGGAGGAGGAGGTGTGATGGTGCTTTGCTGGTGACACTGTCTGTGATTTATTTAGAACTCAAGTCACACTAAACCCGCATGGCTACGACAGTATTCTGCAGCGATACACCATCCCATCTGGTTTGGGCTTAACGGGACTATCATTTGTTTTTCAACAGGACAATGACCCAAAACACACCTCCAGGCTGTGTAAGGGCTTTTTGACCACGAAGGAGAGTGATGGAGTGTTGCATCAGATGACCTGGCCTCCAATCAACCGACCTCAACCCAATTGAGATGGTTTGGGATGAGTTGGACCGCAGAGTGAAGGAAAAGCAGCCAACAAGTGCTCAGCATATGTGGGATCTCCTTCAAGACTATTGGAAAAGCATTCCAGGTGATTACCTCATGAAGCTGGTTGGCTACTTTGAAGAATCTAAAATCTAAAATATATTTAGATTTGTTTAATATGTTTTTTGGTTACTACATGATTATTTCATAGTTTTAATGTCTTCACTATTATTCTACAATGTAGATAATAGTAAAAGTAAAGAAAAACCCTGGAACGAGGAGTTGTGTCCAAACTTGTGACTGGTACTGTACATACACACATTCCTGAAAAACAGTTTTCCTTGAAAAAGCAAAATACCTTACAAAGATAATTTAATTTCTAAAAGTGATGTGTTAGTTTTGTTTTCACGTCTTCAGATTCTAGATGAATTATACTGATTGTACAGTTTTCCAATTTAATGTGTATTTATATTTTAGTGTATAGATGGGTTGGATGTTTAGCAACAAAACCAATGTGTGCGCAACTATTGGGCAAAACAGACTGGGGTGGCTTAGATTGTTGACAAGATTTAAACTATATTTGATTTCCAAATGTTTTATAGAAAACATAAATACATTTGCACAATGAGCACTTGTCTCGTTAAATATGTCATTACGTTTGCTGGTCAGCTAACTAGAGCATTTTTGCCATATTAGCATTGACGTGAAATCAGTCAAAACACCTCAAAATAAGACATGGTATCAATAAAAAGATACAACGAACTGAAACGAACTATGATTCCTAACATGGCAGCTTCCTGTCACTTTAACAAGCTATCTGACAGTTCAGAATCATAACAACGTTCCCTTCCTCATATTTTTGGTGTAATGTTGTCAGCCAAACGTCGCAACATTTTATTAGTGAAGTATGCCACGCCCCCTTTCAAATAATTCCTGTTCTGCATCACTTCAACCACAAGATGGCAGCGATCAATACCATACCAATTACACTTGTAAAAGACCTTCCAAAAATATACTTCTCCTACATAATACTCAACTGAATAGTGAACTGTGTAAAACTCTCCAGTATAGATAGACACTTCTCTTATCCCTGATACTAATATCAAGTAATTGTACATGTATTGTAAACTACCAGTATTATTATGATGATAGACAAGGCTCCCCAGTAGTAATATGATGATAGACAAGGCTCCCCAGTATTAATATGATGATAGACAAGGCTCCCCAGTATTAATATGATGATAGACAAGGCTCCTATACCCCAGTATTAATATGATGATAGACAAGGCTCCTATACCCCAGTATTAATATGATGATAGACAAGGCTCCTATACCCCAGTATTAATATGATGATAGACAAGGCTCCTATACCCCAGTATTAATATGATGATAGACAAGGCTCCTATACCCCAGTGTTAATATGATGATAGACAAGGCTCCTATACCCCAGTATTAATATGATGATAGACAAGGCTCCCCAGTATTAATATGATGATAGACAAGGCTCCTATACCCCAGTATTAATATGATGATAGACAAGGCTCCTATACCCCAGTATTAATATGATGATAGACAAGGCTCCTATACCCCAGTATTATTATGATGATAGACAAGGCTCCCCAGTATTAATATGATGATAGACAAGGCTCCTATACCCCAGTATTATTATGATGATAGACAAGGCTCCTATACCCCAGTATTAATATGATGATAGACAAGGCTCCTATACCCCAGTATTAATATGATGATAGACAAGGCTCCTATACCCCAGTATTAATATGATGATAGACAAGGCTCCTATACCCCAGTATTAATATGATGATAGACAAGGCTCCCCAGTATTAATATGATGATAGACAAGGCTCCTATACCCCAGTATTAATATGATGATAGACAAGGCTCCTATACCCCAGTATTAATATGATGATAGACAAGGCTCCTATACCCCAGTATTAATATGATGATAGACAAGGCTCCCCAGTATTAATATGATGATAGACAAGGCTCCTATACCCCAGTATTAATATGATGATAGACAAGGCTCCTATACCCCAGTATTAATATGATGATAGACAAGGCTCCTATACCCCAGTATTAATATGATGATAGACAAGGCTCCTATACCCCAGTATTAATATGATGATAGACAAGGCTCCTATACCCCAGTATTAATATGATGATAGACAAGGCTCCTATACCCCAGTATTAATATGATGATAGACAAGGCTCCTATACCCCAGTATTAATATGATGATAGACAAGGCTCCTATACCCCAGTATTATTATGATGATAGACAAGGCTCCCCAGTATTAATATGATGATAGACAAGGCTCCTATACCCCAGTATTATTATGATGATAGATAAGGCTCCCCAGTATTAATATGATGATAGACAAGGCTCCTATACCCCAGTATTAATATGATGATAGACAAGGCTCCTATACCCCAGTATTAATATGATGATAGACAAGGCTCCTATACCCCAGTATTATTATGATGATAGACAAGGCTCCCCAGTATTAATATGATGATAGACAAGGCTCCTATACCCCAGTATTAATATGATGATAGACAAGGCTCCCCAGTATTAATATGATGATAGACAAGGCTCCTATACCCCAGTATTAATATGATGATAGACAAGGCTCCTATACCCCAGTATTAATATGATGATAGACAAGGCTCCTATACCCCAGTATTAATATGATGATAGACAAGGCTCCTATACCCCAGTATTAATATGATGATAGACAAGGCTCCCCAGTATTAATATGATGATAGACAAGGCTCCTATACCCCAGTATTAATATGATGATAGACAAGGCTCCCCAGTATTAATATGATGATAGACAAGGCTCCTATACCCCAGTATTAATATGATGATAGACAAGGCTCCTATACCCCAGTATTAATATGATGATAGACAAGGCTCCTATACCCCAGTATTATTATGATGATAGATAAGGCTCCCCAGTATTAATATGATGATAGACAAGGCTCCTATACCCCAGTATTAATATGATGATAGACAAGGCTCCTATACCCCAGTATTAATATGATGATAGACAAGGCTCCCCAGTATTAATATGATGATAGACAAGGCTCCTATACCCCAGTATTAATATGATGATAGACAAGGCTCCTATACCCCAGTATTAATATGATGATAGACAAGGCTCCCCAGTATTAATATGATGATAGACAAGGCTCCTATACCCCAGTATTAATATGATGATAGACAAGGCTCCTATACCCCAGTATTAATATGATGATAGACAAGGCTCCTATACCCCAGTATTAATATGATGATAGACAAGGCTCCTATACCCCAGTATTAATATGATGATAGACAAGGCTCCTATACCCCAGTATTAATATGATGATAGACAAGGCTCCTATACCCCAGTATTAATATGATGATAGACAAGGCTCCTATACCCCAGTATTAATATGATGATAGACAAGGCTCCTATACCCCAGTATTAATATGATGATAGACAAGGCTCCTATACCCCAGTATTAATATGATGATAGACAAGGCTCCTATACCCCAGTATTAATATGATGATAGACAAGGCTCCTATACCCCAGTATTAATATGATGATAGACAAGGCTCCTATACCCCAGTATTAATATGATGATAGACAAGGCTCCTATACCCCAGTATTAATATGATGATAGACAAGGCTCCTATACCCCAGTATTAATATGATGATAGACAAGGCTCCTATACCCCAGTATTAATATGATGATAGACAAGGCTCCCCAGTATTAATATGATGATAGACAAGGCTCCTATACCCCAGTATTAATATGATGATAGACAAGGCTCCTATACCCCAGTATTATTATGATGATAGACAAGGCTCCTATACCCCAGTATTAATATGATGATAGACAAGGCTCCTATACCCCAGTGTTAATATGATGATAGACAAGGCTCCTATACCCCAGTATTAATATGATGATAGACAAGGCTCCCCAGTATTATTATGATGATAGACAAGGCTCCTATACCCCAGTATTAATATGATGATAGACAAGGCTCCTATACCCCAGTATTAATATGATGATAGACAAGGCTCCTATACCCCAGTATTAATATGATGATAGACAAGGCTCCTATACCCCAGTATTAATATGATGATAGACAAGGCTCCTATACCCCAGTATTATTATGATGATAGACAAGGCTCCCCAGTATTAATATGATGATAGACAAGGCTCCTATACCCCAGTATTATTATGATGATAGACAAGGCTCCCCAGTATTAATATGATGATAGACAAGGCTCCTATACCCCAGTATTAATATGATGATAGACAAGGCTCCCCAGTATTAATATGATGATAGACAAGGCTCCTATACCCCAGTATTAATATGATGATAGACAAGGCTCCTATACCCCAGTATTAATATGATGATAGACAAGGCTCCCCAGTATTAATATGATGATAGACAAGGCTCCTATACCCCAGTATTAATATGATGATAGACAAGGCTCCTATACCCCAGTATTAATATGATGATAGACAAGGCTCCCCAGTATTAATATGATGATAGACAAGGCTCCTATACCCCAGTATTAATATGATGATAGACAAGGCTCCTATACCCCAGTATTAATATGATGATAGACAAGGCTCCTATACCCCAGTATTATTATGATGATAGACAAGGCTCCTATACCCCAGTATTAATATGATGATAGACAAGGCTCCCCAGTATTAATATGATGATAGACAAGGCTCCTATACCCCAGTATTATTATGATGATAGACAAGGCTCCCCAGTATTAATATGATGATAGACAAGGCTCCTATACCCCAGTATTATTATGATGATAGATAAGGCTCCCCAGTATTAATATGATGATAGACAAGGCTCCTATACCCCAGTATTAATATGATGATAGACAAGGCTCCTATACCCCAGTATTAATATGATGATAGACAAGGCTCCTATACCCCAGTATTATTATGATGATAGACAAGGCTCCCCAGTATTAATATGATGATAGACAAGGCTCCTATACCCCAGTATTAATATGATGATAGACAAGGCTCCCCAGTATTAATATGATGATAGACAAGGCTCCTATACCCCAGTATTAATATGATGATAGACAAGGCTCCTATACCCCAGTATTAATATGATGATAGACAAGGCTCCTATACCCCAGTATTAATATGATGATAGACAAGGCTCCTATACCCCAGTATTATTATGATGATAGACAAGGCTCCCCAGTATTAATATGATGATAGACAAGGCTCCTATACCCCAGTATTAATATGATGATAGACAAGGCTCCTATACCCCAGTATTAATATGATGATAGACAAGGCTCCCAGTATTAATATGATGATAGACAAGGCTCCTATACCCCAGTATTATTATGATGATAGACAAGGCTCCTATACCCCAGTATTAATATGATGATAGACAAGGCTCCTATACCCCAGTATTAATATGATGATAGACAAGGCTCCTATACCCCAGTATTAATATGATGATAGACAAGGCTCCTATACCCCAGTATTAATATGATGATAGACAAGGCTCCTATACCCCAGTATTATTATGATGATAGACAAGGCTCCTATACCCCAGTATTAATATGATGATAGACAAGGCTCCCCAGTATTAATATGATGATAGACAAGGCTCCTATACCCCAGTATTATTATGATGATAGACAAGGCTCCCCCAGTATTAATATGATGATAGACAAGGCTCCTATACCCCAGTATTATTATGATGATAGATAAGGCTCCCAGTATTAATATGATGATAGACAAGGCTCCTATACCCCAGTATTAATATGATGATAGACAAGGCTCCTATACCCCAGTATTAATATGATGATAGACAAGGCTCCTATACCCCAGTATTAATATGATGATAGACAAGGCTCCCCAGTATTAATATGATGATAGACAAGGCTACCCCAGTATTAATATGATGATAGACAAGGCTCCCCAGTATTAATATGATGATAGACAAGGCTCCCCAGTATTAATATGATGATAGACAAGGCTCCTATACCCCAGTATTAATATGATGATAGACAAGGCTCCTATACCCCAGTATTAATATGATGATAGACAAGGCTCCTATACCCCAGTATTAATATGATGATAGACAAGGCTCCTATACCCCAGTATTAATATGATGATAGACAAGGCTCCTATACCCCAGTATTAATATGATGATAGACAAGGCTCCTATACCCCAGTATTAATATGATGATAGACAAGGCTCCCCAGTATTAATATGATGATAGACAAGGCTCCTATACCCCAGTATTAATATGATGATAGACAAGGCTCCTATACCCCAGTATTAATATGATGATAGACAAGGCTCCTATACCCCAGTATTAATATGATGATAGACAAGGCTCCTATACCCCAGTATTAATATGATGATAGACAAGGCTCCTATACCCCAGTATTAATATGATGATAGACAAGGCTCCTATACCCCAGTATTAATATGATGATAGACAAGGCTCCCCAGTATTAATATGATGATAGACAAGGCTCCTATACCCCAGTATTAATATGATGATAGACAAGGCTCCTATACCCCAGTATTAATATGATGATAGACAAGGCTCCTATACCCCAGTGTTAATATGATGATAGACAAGGCTCCTATACCCCAGTATTAATATGATGATAGACAAGGCTCCTATACCCCAGTATTATTATGATGATAGACAAGGCTCCTATACCCCAGTATTAATATGATGATAGACAAGGCTCCTATACCCCAGTATTAATATGATGATAGACAAGGCTCCTATACCCCAGTATTAATATGATGATAGACAAGGCTCCCCAGTATTAATATGATGATAGACAAGGCTCCTATACCCCAGTATTAATATGATGATAGACAAGGCTCCTATACCCCAGTATTAATATGATGATAGACAAGGCTATACCCCTGATACCCCAGTATTAATATGATGATAGACAAGGCTCCTATACCCCAGTATTATTATGATGATAGACAAGGCTCCCCAGTATTAATATGATGATAGACAAGGCTCCTATACCCCAGTATTATTATGATGATAGACAAGGCTCCCCAGTATTAATATGATGATAGACAAGGCTCCTATACCCCAGTATTATTATGATGATAGACAAGGCTCCTATACCCCAGTATTAATATGATGATAGACAAGGCTCCTATACCCCAGTATTAATATGATGATAGACAAGGCTCCTATACCCCAGTATTAATATGATGATAGACAAGGCTCCCCAGTATTAATATGATGATAGACAAGGCTCCTATACCCCAGTATTAATATGATGATAGACAAGGCTCCTGATACCCCAGTATTAATATGATGATAGACAAGGCTCCTATACCCCAGTATTAATATGATGATAGACAAGGCTCCTATACCCCAGTATTAATATGATGATAGACAAGGCTCCTATACCCCAGTATTAATATGATGATAGACAAGGCTCCTATACCCCAGTATTAATATGATGATAGACAAGGCTCCTATACACCAGTATTAATATGATGATAGACAAGGCTCCTATACCCCAGTATTAATATGATGATAGACAAGGCTCCTATACCCCAGTATTAATATGATGATAGACAAGGCTCCCCAGTATTAATATGATGATAGACAAGGCTCCTATACCCCAGTATTAATATGATGATAGACAAGGCTCCTATACCCCAGTATTAATATGATGATAGACAAGGCTCCCCAGTATTAATATGATGATAGACAAGGCTCCTATACCCCAGTATTAATATGATGATAGACAAGGCTCCTATACCCCAGTATTAATATGATGATAGACAAGGCCCCCCAGTATTAATATGATGATAGACAAGGCCCCCCAGTATTAATATGATGATAGACAAGGCTCCCCAGTATTAATATGATGATAGACAAGGCTCCTATACCCCAGTATTATTATGATGATAGACAAGGCTCCTATACCCCAGTATTAATATGATGATAGACAAGGCTCCCCAGTATTAATATGATGATAGACAAGGCTCCCCAGTATTAATATGATGATAGACAAGGCTCCTATACCCCAGTATTAATATGATGATAGACAAGGCTCCTATACCCCAGTATTAATATGATGATAGACAGTATTAATATGATGATAGACAAGGCCCCCAGTATTAATATGATGATAGACAAGGCTCCTATACCCCAGTATTAATATGATGATAGACAAGGCTCCTATAGGCCCCAGTATTAATATGATGATAGACAAGGCTCCTATACCCCAGTATTAATATGATGATAGACAAGGCTCCTATACCCCAGTATTAATATGATGATAGACAAGGCTCCTATACCCCAGTATTAATATGATGATAGACAAGGCTCCTATACCCCAGTATTAATATGATGATAGACAAGGCCCCCCAGTATTAATATGATGATAGACAAGGCTCCCCAGTATTAATATGATGATAGACAAGGCTCCTATACCCCAGTATTAATATGATGATAGACAAGGCTCCTATACCCCAGTATTAATATGATGATAGACAAGGCCCCCAGTATTAATATGATGATAGACAAGGCTCCTATACCCCAGTATTAATATGATGATAGACAAGGCTCCTATACCCCAGTATTAATATGATGATAGACAAGGCTCCTATACCCCAGTATTATTATGATGATAGACAAGGCTCCTATACCCCAGTATTAATATGATGATAGACAAGGCTCCTATACCCCAGTATTAATATGATGATAGACAAGGCTCCCCAGTATTAATATGATGATAGACAAGGCTCCTATACCCCAGTATTAATATGATGATAGACAAGGCTCCTATACCCCAGTATTAATATGATGATAGACAAGGCTCCCCAGTATTAATATGATGATAGACAAGGCTCCTATACCCCAGTATTAATATGATGATAGACAAGGCTCCTATACCCCAGTATTAATATGATGATAGACAAGGCCCAGTATTAATATGATACCCCAGTATTAATATGATGATAGACAAGGCTCCTATACCCCAGTATTATTATGATGATAGACAAGGCTCCTATACCCCAGTATTAATATGATGATAGACAAGGCTCCCCAGTATTAATATGATGATAGACAAGGCTCCCAGTATTAATATGATGATAGACAAGGCTCCTATACCCCAGTATTAATATGATGATAGACAAGGCTCCCAGTATTAATATGATGATAGACAAGGCTCCTATACCCCAGTATTAATATGATGATAGACAAGGCTCCTATACAGTATTAATATGATGATAGTATTAATATGATGATAGACAAGGCTCCTATACCCCAGTATTAATATGATGATAGACAAGGCTCCTATACCCCAGTATTAATATGATGATAGACAAGTCTCCTATACCCCAGTATTAATATGATGATAGACAAGGCTCCCCAGTATTAATATGATGATAGACAAGGCTCCTATACCCCAGTATTATTATGATGATAGACAAGGCTCCTATACCCCAGTATTAATATGATGATAGACAAGGCTCCCCAGTATTAATATGATGATAGACAAGGCTCCAGTATTAATATGATGATAGACAAGGCTCCACCCCAGTATTAATATGATGATAGACAAGGCTCCTATACCCCAGTATTAATATGATGATAGACAAGGCTACCCCAGTATTAATATGATGATAGACAAGGCTCCTATTAATATGATGATAGACAAGGCTCCCCAGTATTATTATGATGATAGACAAGGCTCCTATACCCCAGTATTAATATGATGATAGACAAGGCTCCTATACCCCAGTATTAATATGATGATAGACAAGGCTCCTATACCCCAGTATTAATATGATGATAGACAAGGCTCCTATACCCCAGTATTAATATGATGATAGACAAGGCTCCCCAGTATTAATATGATGATAGACAAGGCTCCTATACCCCAGTATTAATATGATGATAGACAAGGCTCCTATACCCCAGTATTAATATGATGATAGACATGATGGCTCCAGTATTAATATGATGATAGACATACCCCAGTATTAATATGATGATAGACAAGGCTCCTATACCCCAGTATTAATATGATGATAGACAAGGCTCCTATACCCCAGTATTATTATGATGATAGACAAGGCTCCTATACCCCAGTATTAATATGATGATAGACAAGGCTCCCCAGTATTAATATGATGATAGACAAGGCTCCTATACCCCAGTATTAATATGATGATAGACAAGGCTCCCCAGTATTAATATGATGATAGACAAGGCTCCTATACCCCAGTATTAATATGATGATAGACAAGGCTCCTATACCCCAGTATTAATATGATGATAGACAAGGCTCCCCAGTATTAATATGATGATAGACAAGGCTCCTATACCCCAGTATTAATATGATGATAGACAAGGCTCCTATACCCCAGTATTAATATGATGATAGACAAGGCTCCTATACCCCAGTATTAATATGATGATAGACAAGGCTCCTATACCCCAGTATTATTATGATGATAGACAAGGCTCCTATACCCCAGTATTAATATGATGATAGACAAGGCAGTATTAATATGATGATCCTATACCCCAGTATTAATATGATGATAGACAAGGCTCCTATACCCCAGTATTAATATGATGATAGACAAGGCTCCTATACCCCAGTATTAATATGATGATAGACAAGGCTCCTATACCCCAGTATTAATATGATGATAGACAAGGCTCCTATACCCCAGTATTAATATGATGATAGACAAGGCTCCTATACCCCAGTATTATTATGATGATAGACAAGGCTACCCCAGTATTAATATGATGATAGACAAGGCTCCTATACCCCAGTATTAATATGATGATAGACAAGGCTCCAGTATTAATATGATGATACCCCAGTATTAATATGATGATAGACAAGGCTCCTATACCCCAGTATTAATATGATGATAGACAAGGCTCCCAGTATTAATATGATGATAGACCCCAGTATTAATATGATGATAGACAAGGCTCCTATACCCCAGTATTAATATGATGATAGACAAGGCTCATATACCCCAGTATTAATATGATGATAGACAAGGCTCCCCAGTATTAATATGATGATAGACAAGGCTCCTATACCCCAGTATTATTATGATGATAGACAAGGCTCCTATACCCCAGTATTAATATGATGATAGACAAGGCTCCCCAGTATTAATATGATGATAGACAAGGCTCCCCAGTATTAATATGATGATAGACAAGGCTCCTATACCCCAGTATTAATATGATGATAGACAAGGCTCCTATACCCCAGTATTAATATGATGATAGACAAGGCCCCCAGTATTAATATGATGATAGACAAGGCTCCTATACCCCAGTATTAATATGATGATAGACAAGGCTCCTATACCCCAGTATTAATATGATGATAGACAAGGCTCCTATACCCCAGTATTAATATGATGATAGACAAGGCTCCTATACCCCAGTATTAATATGATGATAGACAAGGCTCCTATACCCCAGTATTAATATGATGATAGACAAGGCTCCTATACCCCAGTATTAATATGATGATAGACAAGGCCCCCCAGTATTAATATGATGATAGACAAGGCTCCCCAGTATTAATATGATGATAGACAAGGCTCCTATACCCCAGTATTAATATGATGATAGACAAGGCTCCTATACCCCAGTATTAATATGATGATAGACAAGGCTACCCCAGTATTAATATGATGATAGACAAGGCTCCTATACCCCAGTATTAATATGATGATAGACAAGGCTCCTATACCCCAGTATTAATATGATGATAGACAAGGCTCCTATACCCCAGTATTAATATGATGATAGACAAGTATTATTAATATGATGATAGACAAGGCTCCTATACCCCAGTATTAATATGATGATAGACAAGGCTCCTATACCCCAGTATTAATATGATGATAGACAAGGCCCCCAGTATTAATATATTAATATGATGATGATAGACAAGGCTCCTATACCCCAGTATTAATATGATGATAGACAAGGCTCCTATACCCCAGTATTAATATGATGATAGACAAGGCTCCCCAGTATTAATATGATGATGATAGACAAGGCTCCTATACCCCAGTATTAATATGATGATAGACAAGGCTCCTATACCCCAGTATTAATATGATGATAGACAAGGCTCCTATACCCCAGTATTAATATGATGATAGACAAGGCTCCTATACCCCAGTATTATTATGATGATAGACAAGGCTCCTATACCCCAGTATTAATATGATGATAGACAAGGCTCCCCAGTATTAATATGATGATAGACAAGGCTCCCCAGTATTAATATGATGATAGACAAGGCTCCTATACCCCAGTATTAATATGATGATAGACAAGGCTCCCCCAGTATTAATATGATGATAGACAAGGCTCCTATACCCCAGTATTAATATGATGATAGACAAGGCTCCTATACCCCAGTATTAATATGATGATAGACAAGGCTCCTATACCCCAGTATTAATATGATGATAGACAAGGCTCCTATACCCCAGTATTAATATGATGATAGACAAGTCTCCTATACCCCAGTATTAATATGATGATAGACAAGGCTCCCCAGTATTAATATGATGATAGACAAGGCTCCTATACCCCAGTATTATTATGATGATAGACAAGGCTCCTATACCCCAGTATTAATATGATGATAGACAAGGCTCCCCAGTATTAATATGATGATAGACAAGGCTCCTATACCCCAGTATTAATATGATGATAGACAAGGCTCCTATACCCCAGTATTAATATGATGATAGACAAGGCTCCCCAGTATTAATATGATGATAGACAAGGCTCCTATACCCCAGTATTAATATGATGATAGACAAGGCTCCTATACCCCAGTATTATTATGATGATAGACAAGGCTCCTATACCCCAGTATTAATATGATGATAGACAAGGCTCCTATACTCCCCAGTATTAATATGATGATAGACAAGGCTCCTATACCCCAGTATTAATATGATGATAGACAAGGCTCCCAGTATTAATATGATGATAGACAAGGCTCCTATACCCCAGTATTAATATGATGATAGACAAGGCTCCTATACCCCAGTATTAATATGATGATAGACAAGGCTCCTATACCCCAGTATTAATATGATGATAGACAAGGCTCCTATACCCCAGTATTAATATGATGATAGACAAGGCTCCTATACCCCAGTATTATTATGATGATAGACAAGGCTCCTATACCCCAGTATTAATATGATGATAGACAAGGCAGTATTAATATGATGATAGACAAGGCCCAGTACCCCATTAATATGATGATAGACAAGGCTCCTATACCCCAGTATTAATATGATGATAGACAAGGCTCCCCAGTATTAATATGATGATAGACAAGGCTCCTATACCCCAGTATTAATATGATGATAGACAAGGCTCCTATACCCCAGTATTAATATGATGATAGACAAGGCTCCCCAGTATTAATATGATGATAGACAAGGCTCCTATACCCCAGTATTAATATGATGATAGACAAGGCTCCTATACCCCAGTATTAATATGATGATAGACAAGGCTCCTATATTAATATGATGATACCCCAGTATTAATATGATGATAGACAAGGCTCCTATACCCCAGTATTATTATGATGATAGACAAGGCTCCTATACCCCAGTATTAATATGATGATAGACAAGGCTCCTATACCCCAGTATTAATATGATGATAGACAAGGCTCCTATACCCCAGTATTAATATGATGATAGACAAGGCTCCTATACCCCAGTATTAATATGATGATAGACAAGGCTCCTATACCCCAGTATTAATATGATGATAGACAAGGCTCCTATACCCCAGTGTTAATATGATGATAGACAAGGCTCCTATACCCCAGTATTATTATGATGATAGACAAGGCTCCCCAGTATTAATATGATGATAGACAAGGCTCCTATACCCCAGTATTAATATGATGATAGACAAGGCTCCTATACCCCAGTATTAATATGATGATAGACAAGGCTCCTATACCCCAGTATTAATATGATGATAGACAAGGCTCCTATACCCCAGTATTAATATGATGATAGACAAGGCTCCTATACCCCAGTATTAATATGATGATAGACAAGGCTCCTATACCCCAGTATTAATATGATGATAGACAAGGCTCCCCAGTATTAATATGATGATAGACAAGGCTCCTATACCCCAGTATTAATATGATGATAGACAAGGCTCCTATACCCCAGTATTAATATGATGATAGACAAGGCTCCTATACCCCAGTATTAATATGATGATAGACAAGGCTCCTATACCCCAGTATTATTATGATGATAGACAAGGCTCCTATACCCCAGTATTAATATGATGATAGACAAGGCTCCCCAGTATTAATATGATGATAGACAAGGCTCCCCAGTATTAATATGATGATAGACAAGGCTCCTATACCCCAGTATTAATATGATGATAGACAAGGCTCCCCAGTATTAATATGATGATAGACAAGGCTCCTATACCCCAGTATTAATATGATGATAGACAAGGCTCCTATACCCCAGTATTAATATGATGATAGACAAGGCTCCTATACCCCAGTATTAATATGATGATAGACAAGGCTCCTATACCCCAGTATTAATATGATGATAGACAAGTCTCCTATACCCCAGTATTAATATGATGATAGACAAGGCTCCCCAGTATTAATATGATGATAGACAAGGCTCCTATACCCCAGTATTAATATGATGATAGACAAGGCTCCTATACCCCAGTATTAATATGATGATAGACAAGGCTCCCCAGTATTAATATGATGATAGACAAGGCTCCTATACCCCAGTATTAATATGATGATAGACAAGGCTCCTATACCCCAGTATTATTATGATGATAGACAAGGCTCCTATACCCCAGTATTAATATGATGATAGACAAGGCTCCTATACCCCAGTATTAATATGATGATAGACAAGGCTCCTATACCCCAGTATTAATATGATGATAGACAAGGCTCCCCAGTATTAATATGATGATAGACAAGGCTCCTATACCCCAGTATTAATATGATGATAGACAAGGCTCCTATACCCCAGTATTAATATGATGATAGACAAGGCTCCTATACCCCAGTATTAATATGATGATAGACAAGGCTCCTATACCCCAGTATTAATATGATGATAGACAAGGCTCCTATACCCCAGTATTATTATGATGATAGACAAGGCTCCTATACCCCAGTATTAATATGATGATAGACAAGGCTCCCCAGTATTAATATGATGATAGACAAGGCTCCTATACCCCAGTATTAATATGATGATAGACAAGGCTCCCCAGTATTAATATGATGATAGACAAGGCTCCTATACCCCAGTATTAATATGATGATAGACAAGGCTCCTATACCCCAGTATTAATATGATGATAGACAAGGCTCCCCAGTATTAATATGATGATAGACAAGGCTCCTATACCCCAGTATTAATATGATGATAGACAAGGCTCCTATACCCCAGTATTAATATGATGATAGACAAGGCTCCTATACCCCAGTATTAATATGATGATAGACAAGGCTCCTATACCCCAGTATTATTATGATGATAGACAAGGCTCCTATACCCCAGTATTAATATGATGATAGACAAGGCTCCTATACCCCAGTATTAATATGATGATAGACAAGGCTCCTATACCCCAGTATTAATATGATGATAGACAAGGCTCCTATACCCCAGTATTAATATGATGATAGACAAGGCTCCTATACCCCAGTATTAATATGATGATAGACAAGGCTCCTATACCCCAGTGTTAATATGATGATAGACAAGGCTCCTATACCCCAGTATTATTATGATGATAGACAAGGCTCCCCAGTATTAATATGATGATAGACAAGGCTCCTATACCCCAGTATTAATATGATGATAGACAAGGCTCCTATACCCCAGTATTAATATGATGATAGACAAGGCTCCTATACCCCAGTATTAATATGATGATAGACAAGGCTCCTATACCCCAGTATTAATATGATGATAGACAAGGCTCCTATACCCCAGTATTAATATGATGATAGACAAGGCTCCTATACCCCAGTATTAATATGATGATAGACAAGGCTCCCCAGTATTAATATGATGATAGACAAGGCTCCTATACCCCAGTATTATTATGATGATAGACAAGGCTCCTATACCCCAGTATTAATATGATGATAGACAAGGCTCCTATACCCCAGTATTAATATGATGATAGACAAGGCTCCTATACCCCAGTATTAATATGATGATAGACAAGGCTCCTATACCCCAGTATTATTATGATGATAGACAAGGCTCCTATACCCCAGTGTTAATATGATGATAGACAAGGCTCCTATACCCCAGTATTATTATGATGATAGACAAGGCCCCCAGTATTATTATGATGATAGACAAGGACCCCATGTTTCTATATTTACATCCTTGGTCATGGTGTTTTAATCTTCCAGTCTGTTCTTTCCTTCCCTGGGCTGTTGAGGTGATGACTGGGCCCAAAACAAAGAATTACAGTCTGTTCTCTCTTTCCGTGGGGTGGTGAGGTGATGACTGGACCCAAGACAAAGAATTACAGTCTGTTCTCTCTTTCCGTGGGGTGGTGAGGTGATGACTGGGCCCAAGACAAAGACTACATGGTAGAGCTGAACACATCTAGCTGGGTCACTGTCAGACTCCATTTGTGTTCTAAAAAATCCAACATGATGGCCGTTGTGACAGTGTAGAGGTGGCTGGTTCTGGGTAACATCCAACATGATGGCTGGTTCTGGGTAACATCCAACATGATGGCTGGTTCTGGGTAACATCCAACATGATGGCTGGTTCTGGGTAGCATCCAACATGATGGCTGGTTCTGGGTAGCATCCAACATGATGGCTGGTGTAACAGTGTAGAGGTGGCTGGTTCTGGGTAACATCCAACATGATGGCTGGTTCTGGGTAACATCCAACATGATGGCTGGTTCTGGGTAACATCCAACATGATGGCTGGTTCTGGGTAACATCCAACATGATGGCTGGTGTAACAGTGTAGAGGTGGCTGGTTCTGGGTAACATCCAACATGATGGCTGGTGTAACAGAGTAGAGGTGGCTGGTTCTGGGTAGCATCCAACATGATGGCTGGTGTAACAGAGTAGAGGTGGCTGGTTCTGGGTAGCATCCAACATGATGGCTGGTTCTGGGTAGCATCCAACATGATGGTTGGTGTAACAGTGTAGAGGTGGCTGGTTCTGGGTAACATCCAACATGATGACTGGTTCTGGCTAACATCCAACATGATGGCTGGTTCTGGGTAACATCCAACATGATGGCTGGTTCTGGGTAACATCCAACATGATGGCTGGTGTAACAGTGTAGAGGTGGCTGGTTCTGGGTAACATCCAACATGATGGCTGGTTCTGGGTAACATCCAACATGATGGCTGGTTCTGGGTAACATCCAACATGATGGCTGGTTCTGGGTAGCATCCAACATGATGGCTGGTGTAACAGTGTAGAGGTGGCTGGTTATGGGTAACATCCAACATGATGGCTGGTTCTGGGTAGCATCCAACATGATGGCTGGTTCTGGGTAACATCCAACATGATGGCTGGTGTAACAGTGTAGAGGTGGCTGGTTCTGGGTAACATCCAACATGATGGCTGGTTCTGGGTAACATCCAACATGATGGCTGGTTCTGGGTAACATCCAACATGATGGCTGGTGTAACAGTGTAGAGGTGGCTGGTTCTGGGTAACATCCAACATGATGGCTGGTTCTGGGTAACATCCAACATGATGGCTGGTTCTGGGTAACATCCAACATGATGACTGGTTCTGGGTAGCATCCAACATGATGGCTGGTTCTGGGTAACATCCAACATGATGGCTGGTGTGACAGTGTAGACGTGGCTCATTCTGGGTAACATCCAACATGATGGCTGGTGTAACAGTGTAGAGGTGGCTGGTTCTGGGTAACATCCAACATGATGGCTGGTTCTGGGTAACATCCAACATGATGGCTGGTGTGACAGTGTAGACGTGGCTCATTCTGGGTAACATCCAACATGATGGCTGGTGTAACAGTGTAGAGGTGGCTGGTTCTGGGTAACATCCAACATGATGGCTGGTTCTGGGTAGCATCCAACATGATGGCTGGTGTAACAGTGTAGAGGTGGCTGGTTCTGGGTAACATCCAACATGATGGCTGGTTCTGGGTAACATCCAACATGATGGCTGGTGTAACAGTGTAGAGGTGGCTGGTTCTGGGTAGCATCCAACATGATGGCTGGTGTAACAGTGTAGACGTGGCTGGTTCTGGGTAGCACTACCCATTTTTGCATCCCAAATGGCGCCCTATTCCCTTTATAGTGCACCTCTTTGACTGGGGCAGACATGCTGTGTGTTTTTCCAGTAGATTCACGTGGTTCTGGGAGGGGAGAGGTGTCCTGGTGAGCTAGTGACTCCTGAAGCTCAGGATGAATGGGTGTTGTACTGAGACAGGGAGGGCCATGTGTGTGGGTTACAAGGCCCGGGAGTCCTGGTCCAAAGGTAGGGTATATGATTACATGAAGTGTCCACAAACACACCACTGTTCCAAGATGAGCTACAGCCATTAAAGTCAGGGCTGAGGTGGGTAGAGACTGTAGGCTCTTCATGATACAACCCCCAGTACATATCTCCACCTCATTAAACTTCGAGAGAGAGAGAGAGAGAGAGAGAGAGAGAGAGAAGGAGTTAGAGAGAGAGAGAGAGAGAGAGAAGGAGTTAGAGAGAGAGAGTGAGAGAGAGAGTGAGAGAGAGAGAGAGAGAGAGAGAGAGAGAGAGAGGGAGAGAGAGAGAGAGAGAGAGGGAGAGAGAGAGAGCGAGTTAGAGAGAGAGAGAGAGAGACACAGAGAGAGAGACAGAGAGAGAGAGAGAGAGAGAGAGAGAGAGAGAGAGAGAGAGAGAGAGAAGGAGAGAGAGAGAGCGAAAGAAGGAGAGAGAGAGAGAGAGAATTGTCATTCAACTAGAAATTATTTTGCTGAGGCATCTTACCTCAAAAGACGTCTGTGGAACTACTAACACAAACCTTTTTTTTTTAGCTTACAGCCTTCAGAGAGTATTCATACCTTTTAACTTTCCCACATTTTGTTGTGTTACAGCCTGAATTTAAAATGGATGAAATATAGATTTAATATCCCATAATGACAAAGTGGCGTTATGTTTTTAGGAATGTAAAAACTCATAAATGTAATGTAAATAAAAAAGTGTTGGTCCCAGTCGAGCAGTGAATTTTAAACCACAAAGACCAGGAAGGTTTTCCAATGCCTAGCAAAGGATGGCACCCATTGGTAGATGGAAAATATAGAATACTGTAATTGAATATCCTTTTGAGCATGGTGAAGTTATTAATTGCACTTTGGATGATGTATCAATACACCCAGTCACTACAAAGATAGAGGCGTCCTTCCTAACTAAGTTGCCGGAGAGGAAGGAAACCTGCTCAGGGATTTCACCATGAGGCCAATGGCGACTTTAAAACTGTATCACAGTGTAATGGCTG
>NC_088417.1:3778426-3795926 GCF_034236695.1 Oncorhynchus nerka
AACAGAGAATCAAAGAGAAAGGATGAGGCTGGATTTCCCCTGGGTTGGTTCTCTAATCAATGTCAGGCCATGAGAACAGACAGACAGACAGACAGACAGACAGACAGACAGACAGACAGACAGACAGGCAGACAGACAGGCAGGCAGGCAGGCAGGCAGGCAGGCAGGCAGACAGACAGACAGACAGACAGACAGACAGACAGACAGACAGACAGACAGACAGACAGACAGACAGACAGACAGACAGACAGACAGACAGACAGACAGACAGAGATAGAGGAGGAATCGGAGAAGGCTTGGGACATAGGTGGAGTAGTAGTAGTAAGTTAGTCTTGGACGAGTAAGCATTGTCTGAGCCAGAATAGAGCAGACCTGTTATGAACCCACAGAACACAGTCCAATATAAGCCAAAAGAGAGGTTTTAATGACAAAATACACACAAGTAAGAAGCTCCATTCAATTCCATCACCAATCATTTAAATACAGTCGGTGTTTTTAGTTTTTTTCTCTATATATATACAGTGGGGAGAACAAGTATTTGATACACTGCAGATTTTGCAGGTTTTCCTACTTACAATGCATGTAGAGGTCTGTAATTTTTATCATAGGTACACTTCAACTGTGAGAGACGGAATCTAAAACAAAAATCCAGAAAATCACTTTGTATGATTTTTAAGTAATGAATTAGCATTTTATTAGTTACTTCAAAGCTTCTCCTATGCCTGTCCTACTCACTTGGAACCCGAGAGGGTTCTCCTATGGGGACAGCTGAAGAACCCTTTCAGAGGGTTCTACATGGAACACAAGAGGGTTCTCCTATGGGGACAGTTGAAGAACCCTTTCAGAGGGTTCTACATGGAACACAAGAGGGTTCTCCTATGGGGACAGCTGAAGAACCCTTTCAGAGGGTTCCACATGGAACACAAGAGGGTTCTCCTATGGGGACAGCTGAAGAACCCTATCAGAGGGTTCCACATGGAACCCAAGAGGGGTCTCCTATGGGGACAGCCGAATAACCTGCATTATACAGTAGGGCTGTTTGGGAGAGAAATAATATCTTAATTTAGATTGAAAATAAATTCTGAGCTATTTGCCAAGTCAAAATTGTGGCGGCGTTTTCTTGCCAAAATGTATTTTTATTTTTTATTATTACTATAATTTTTTTTTTTACCAACCACACTACAATACCATACCAACCACTGTTAATTACCATACCAACCACTGTTAATTACCATACCAACCACTGTTAATTACCATACCAACCACTGTTAATTACCATACCAACCGCTGTTAATTACCATACCAACCACTGTTAATTACCATACCAACCACTCTACAATACTATACCAACCACTGTTAATTACCATACCAACCACTGTTAATTACCATACCAACCACTGTTAATTACCATACCAACCACTCTACAATACTATACCAACCACTGTTAATTACCATACCAACCACTGTTAATTACCATACCAACCACTCTACAATACTATACCAACCACTCTACAATACTATACCAACCACTGTTAATTACCATACCAACCACTGTTAATTACCATACCGACCACTGTTAATTACCATACCAACCACTCTACAATACCATACCAACCACTGTTAATTACCATACCAACCACTGTTAATTACCATACCAACCACTCTACAATACTATACCAACCACTGTTAATTACCATACCAACCACTCTACAATACTATACCAACCACTGTTAATTACCATACCAACCACTGTTAATTACCATACCAACCACTCTACAATACTATACCAACCACTGTTAATTACCATACCAACCACACTACATTACCATACCAACCACTCTACAATACCATACCAACCACTGTTAATTTCCATACCAACCACACTACATTACCATACCAACCACTCTACAATACCATACCAACCACTGTTAATTACCATACCAACCACTCTACAATACTATACCAACCACTGTTAATTACCATACCAACCACTCTACAATACTATACCAACCACTGTTAATTACCATACCAACCACTCTACAATACTATACCAACCACTGTTAATTACCATACCAACCACTCTACAATACTATACCAACCACTGTTAATTACCATACCAACCACTCTACAATACCATACCAACCACTGTTAATTACCATACCAACCACTCTACAATACTATACCAACCACTGTTAATTACCATACCAACCACTCTACAATACTATACCAACCACTGTTAATTACCATACCAACCACACTACATTACCATACCAACCACACTACAATACCATACCAACCACTGTTAATTACCATACCAACCACACTACATTACCATACCAACCACTCTACAATACTATACCAACCACTGTTAATTACCATACCAACCACACTACATTAATATACCAACCACACTACAATACCATACCAACCACTGTTAATTACCATACCAACCACACTACATTACCATACCAACCACTGTTAATTACCATACCAACCACTCTACAATACCATACCAACCACTGTTAATTACCATGCCAACCACACTACATTACCATACCAACCACTGTTAATTACCATACCAACCACTCTACAATACCATACCAACCACTGTTAATTACCATACCAACCACTGTTAATTACCATACCAACCACTGTTAATTACCATACCAACCACTCTACAATCCCATACCAACCACACTACATTACCATACCAACCACACTACATTACCATACCAACCACACTACATTACCATACCAACAACTCTACAATCCCATACCAACCACACTACATTACCCAACCAACCACTGTTAATTACCATACCAACCACACTACATTACCATACCAACCACTGTTAATTACCATACCAACCACTGTTAATTACCATACCAACCACTCTACAATACCACACCAACCACACTACATTACCATACCAACCACTCTACATTACCCAACCAACCACTGTTAATTACCATACCAACCACACTACATTACCATACCAATCACTGTTAATTACCATACCAACCACTCTACATTACTATACCAACCACACTAAATGACCACACCAACCATTCTACATTACCATACCAATCACTGTTAATTACCATACCAACCATACTAAATGACCACACCAACCGCACTACATTACCATACCAACCACACTACATTACCATACCAATCACTGTTAATTACCATACCAACCACTCTACATTACTATACCAACCACACTAAATGACCACACCAACAAGTCTACATTACCCAACCAACCACTCTTAATTACCATACCAAGCACACTACATTACCATGCAAACCACACTACATTACCCAACCAACCACACTAAATGACCACACCAACCACACTACATTACCCAACCAACCACTGTTAATTACCATACCAACCACACTAAATGACCACATCAACCACTCTACATTACCATACCAATCACACTACATTACCATGCAAACCACACTACATTACCATACCAACCCAACCAACCACACTAAATGACCACATCAACCACTCTACATTACCATACCAACCACACTAAATGACCACACCAACCACTCTACATTACCATACCAACCACACTAAATGACCACACCAACCACTCTACATTACCATACCGACCACACTAAATGACCACACCAACCACTCTACATTACCATACCAACCACACTAAATGACCACACCAACCACTCTACATTACCATACCGACCACACTAAATGACCACACCAACCACTCTACATTACCATACCGACCACACTAAATGACCACACCAACCACTCTACATTACCATACCGACCACACTAAATGACCACACCAACCACTCTACATTACCATACCAACCACTCTAAATGACCACACCAACCACTCTACATTACCATACCGACCACTCTACATTACCATACCGACCACACTAAATGACCACACCAACCACTCTACATTACCATACCAACCACTCTAAATGACCACACCAACCACTCTACAATACCACACCAACCACACTACATTACCATACCAACCACTCTACATTACCCAACCAACCACTGTTAATTACCATACCAACCACACTACATTACCATACCAATCACTGTTAATTACCATACCAACCACTCTACATTACTATACCAACCACACTAAATGACCACACCAACCATTCTACATTACCATACCAATCACTGTTAATTACCATACCAACCATACTAAATGACCACACCAACCGCACTACATTACCATACCAACCACACTACATTACCATACCAATCACTGTTAATTACCATACCAACCACTCTACATTACTATACCAACCACACTAAATGACCACACCAACAAGTCTACATTACCCAACCAACCACTCTTAATTACCATACCAAGCACACTACATTACCATGCAAACCACACTACATTACCCAACCAACCACACTAAATGACCACACCAACCACACTACATTACCCAACCAACCACTGTTAATTACCATACCAACCACACTAAATGACCACATCAACCACTCTACATTACCATACCAATCACACTACATTACCATGCAAACCACACTACATTACCCAACCAACCACACTAAATGACCACATCAACCACTCTACATTACCATACCAACCACACTAAATGACCACACCAACCACTCTACATTACCATACCAACCACACTAAATGACCACACCAACCACTCTACATTACCATACCGACCACACTAAATGACCACACCAACCACTCTACATTACCATACCGACCACACTAAATGACCACACCAACCACTCTACATTACCATACCGACCACACTAAATGACCACACCAACCACTCTACATTACCATACCGACCACACTAAATGACCACACCAACCACTCTACATTACCATACCGACCACACTAAATGACCACACCAACCACTCTACATTACCATACCAACCACTCTAAATGACCACACCAACCACTCTACATTACCATACCGACCACTCTACATTACCATACCGACCACACTAAATGACCACACCAACCACTCTACATTACCATACCAACCACTCTAAATGACCACACCAACCACTCTACATTACCATACCTACAACCACACTAAATGACCACACCAACCACTCTACATTACCACACCAACCACTCTACATTACCATACCGACCACACTAAATGACCACACCAACCACTCTACATTACCATACCAACCACTCTAAATGACCACACCAACCACTCTACATTACCATACCGACCACTCTACATTACCATACCAACCACTCCACATTACCATACCGACCACTCTACATTACCATACCGACCACACTAAATGACCACACCAACCACTCTACATTACCATACCAACCACTCTAAATGACCACACCAACCACTCTACATTACCATACCAACCACTCTACATTACCACACCAACCACTCTACATTACCATACCGACCACTCTACATTACCATACCGACCACTCTACATTACCACACATGAGATGATCCTAATGAAAACCAGTATGCACGGACGTAATTCCTTTACATATTTATTTACAGTTCATTTTTACAATTTTTTTTTAAAAAAAACTCCTTCAATGAAATACTTATGCCGTATAAAAAAAAGAATAACTTTCAGTATGAATGTAGTATAAGGATATTAATAGAGTGTGAGGGTTTATCTACGTACATACAGTTGGTGAACACTTATTAAGGAAGACATGAAGGTGTCTACTGAACACAGTATGCCAACAGTATCATGCCATACGCCCAAACACATTGGTAGTCCAATCTGTCGTGGTATACACATTTCACTGAACCTACTGTATAAAATGCTAGAGAATGATGTGTGGAATGTATAGTGCTCTGTGTGTTTAGCACCATTGAGAGCTGAATAGTGCTCTGTGTGTTTAGCACCATTGAGAGCTGAATAGTGCTCTATGTGTTTAGCTTCATTGAGAGCTGAATAGTGCTCTGTGTGTTTAGCACCATTGAGAGCTGAATAGTGCTCTGTGTGTTTTTAGCACCATTGAGGGCTGAATAGTGCTCTGTGTGTTTAGCTTCATTGAGAGCTGAATAGTGCTCTGTGTGTTTAGCTTCATTGAGAGCTGAATAGTGCTCTATGTGTTTAGCTTCATTGAGAGCTGAATAGTGCTCTGTGTGTTTTTAGCACCATTGAGGGCTGAATAGTGCTCTGTGTGTTTAGCTTCATTGAGAGCTGAATAGTGCTCTGTGTGTTTAGCACCATTGAGAGCTGAATAGTGCTCTGTGTGTTTAGCACCATTGAGAGCTGAATAGTGCTCTGTGTGTTCAGCACCATTGAGAGCTGAATAGTGCTCTGTGTGTTCAGCACCATTTGAATTGATTTGAAATTAGCAGCCAGCACTGTGTTACTTTGTCTTTACCTCCGACTTCAAAATGCACCTGAAACACATACTACGCCTGCAAGTGGAGGTGTCATAAAACTGTCAAACGTAAACAACACCTCGCAGGAGACAACGTAGCATTTTCTATAGCAAATATATTTACAGTGGCTAATTAATGATAAATAAGTGAATTGTTTTTAACTCCACAAGTTAGCCAAGATAATTAGCTAGCCAGCTATAATTGTTTACAGTTTGTTAGCGATCACTTTTTTGTTTGTTTGTTGTTGCTAGCGTTGCCGTGTCAATAACCTCCAGAAATGACAAGGTGTTTCCAGTTGTTTCCATGGGACCATTGTGAGGCGGTGTGTCCATGAGTATCCACTTCCAATGGCCGATGGTAAACCATAATACTGTAATACTGAAACAGTATCTGCACCATGTCTGTTATTAAACACCGTTCACGAGATTATCTTCAATCAATCAATCAATCAATCAATCAATCAATCAATCAATCAATCAATCAATCAATCCAATCAATCAATCAATCAATCAATCAATCAATCAATCAATCAATCCAATCAATCAATCAATCAATCAATCAATCAATCAATCAATCCAATCAATCAATCAATCAATCAATCAATCAATCAATCAATCAATCCAATCAATCAATCAATCAATCAATCAATCAATCAATCAATCAATCAAATCCATCAATCAATCAATCAATCAATCAATCAATCAATCAATCCAATTCATCATAGGATAATTGTATAAAAACATAAGTTCTAGTTACAACGTAAAACATTAATATACATTCTATGTACACATAATTATATATATATAAAAAAAAATGTGCTGCCTTCCAACGTAAATAAGCCCATATATATACAAAAATAGCATGTTTTCAGGACTGTTGTACAAATCCTTTCAGGAGGGAAAGTCTCTGTGTTTGGGGTGGGGGGGGGGGGGGTCAAGATGTTAGCTTGGTGTTAGTCTTCGTCCCAAATGGCACCCTATTCCCTATGTAGCACACTACTTTAGACCAGGGCTGGCCCCCTATCCCCTATGTAGTGCACTACTTTAGACCAGGGCTGGCCCCCTATCCCCTATGTAGTGCACTACTTTAGACCAGGGCCCATAGGGCTACATAGAGAATAGGCTGTGATTTGGGACGCAGGCTGGACGGAGACTCTATTTGAACCACTGCAGATAGTTTGTGTTGAGGGCTGGGAAGCACATGTTGTTGGAACAGGAGCCTCCGTAGCTGGGGGGACAAGCGGAGCACGGGACGCCTACTTTATAGGGTGCCTCTCCGATCCAGTTCCCCCTGGAAAACACAAGACAGACACAGAGTTAATACTGGCACGGAGTGGTCTGTAGGTTAGGGTTAGCATAACCGCTACATAGCTAGCGGATAACTATCTTATAGAGGAATGTAATTAGGGTACGTATAAGCTAGCCAATAACAGAGTGTGGATGACGTCATTGTCAGTAAGACTGTCAGTAGCTACGTTGATAGTGGGCACCATTGTACCTGTGGTGGAACGTATTTATCTCGAGTAAAAAGGGAATCATTTCTAAAACGGCTGCTTAGTCACCAACGTTACACCGTGTGGAAGCCATGTCCTCCATTAGTGAGTTAAAACAGGTCACCACAGTGCTGGTTGTATTATCCCCCAGCCAAAAGAGAAGAAAAGGACCGAGTCACAAGTCGCTCAATGGTTACGAAACGCCCGGCTTTGATTCCTGGAATTAAGGAATTAATTATTCTGTAATTCTGGTGAGGCTGTGGAGCATTTGGAATGTAGCTGGTACCTGTAGGTACACGGCCTTGTGTGCGGTATGTCTGAGTCGCTAGGCAACCACAGCAACATGGCGGCCAACGCTAAAGCTCCAATGGATGGAGACGAACCGCACTGTTGCCAACAGCGGGTTGAGCATCGGGCATGCTCGGAAACTAAGGTACAGTTGTTAAAGACAATCGGACAACAGAAAGCAAATACCTTTTCTCAAAGATACCGTGTTCCTTATTCCTGAAATGTCAAAGGGGTGACGATAGAAGTAGAATATTATATTATATTCTGTCTACTTACTTGGATGAATAGTTGCACACTAAGTATGTTGACCGTTTCCACACGTTCCCCCACACGTTCATGTTGTGACATGTATGTACAGCACAGCCGACTTTGTTTGTTGTGGCCCAAACCATCTGTAAAGACAGAGAGACCACCGTAGGGATCATCGTTATGTAAAGATCATTTAAAACAGTTACATTGGCCCAGTGCAGTCAGAAAACGGGATTTTCCTATATATATATATATATATATATAATAATAATACTGAGAAATTGTGAAATTGATGATAATGCGCTTTAAGAGCTGTTTGAAAACACCGCCTGAATGAAATCTCAGCGTGTTTTGGTGGGTGGAGTTTTGGCTTTCCACTGTGACATCACCAGGAGGTGAATGGAGTTAATAGACCAATGAGAAAGAGAGTTCCAAACCTCTCTGCCAATAACAGCTAATTTTTCGGGTTTTCCACTCACAGACAGTCCGAGCAAAATTCTTGCTTGAGAAATTGTCCTTTGCTAAGAAGCTATTTTTGTTTATTTTTGACCATTTCAATTGAAAAAAAAACACGGTAAGGTAAACCAGAAATTATTTATTTGATATTTGATATTTATTTGATATTGAGATTAAAAAAACATCTGCATTGGACCTTTAAAAAAAAAAAATCTTTATTTAACCAGGCAAGTCAGTTAAGAACAAATTCTTATTTTCAATGACGGCCCTAGGAACAGTGGGTTAACTGCCTGTTCAGGGGCAAAAGGGCAGATTTGTACCTTGTCAGCTCAGGGGTTTGAACTTGCAACCTTCCGGTTACTAGTCCAGCGCTCTAACCACTAAGCTACCCTGCTGACCCCGCAGTAGCAGTTGCAAATGAGGTTAAATACCTGGTTAAATAGAGGTGAAATAAAATAAATGAAGAGATGCACGAGTGACACAAACATTAACATCAATCGAGTATTGACCGCATTGGGTTAAACCAAGATATGACTCCGCCCAGAATGACGAGGTCCTTGTGTCTTCCTACCTGTGTATAATGTGTACACATGGGTCCGTAGCATTTCAGGGGGCACCTGGGGTTGCAGTCCTGGGGGTAAGGGAACACATAGTCCTTCACTTCATCATGCCAGGGCTTCACTAACTGGAGAATAGAGCGGTAGCTGAGGACAGACACACGCAGACGTTCAGATGAGTACGGAGAGTAGATCCATAACTAAAAAAGTTATTATTTCTAGTTGGTGGCAAAAGATACGAGTCAAAGACTAAGGCACTGTTTCCCCAAAGTCAGGTCATTCACTCAGCCAGGGGCCGGTCTTGTGGGTCGCAGCTGGAGACATGCTCCATGTCCCAAATGGCATTCTATTCCCTATTCCCCCCCCCCCCCTTGGAGCTCTGGTCAAACGTAGCACACTACATAATGAATAGGGGCATTTAGGAAGCAGACTGGCAGGCTGGGTCAGGACATTTAGGAAGCAGACTGGGTCAGGACATTTAGGAAGCAGACTGGGTCAGGACATTTAGGAAGCAGACTGGGTCAGGACATTTAGGAAGCAGGCTGGGTCAGGACATTTAGGAAGCAGACTGGGTCAGGACATTTAGGAAGCAGACTGGGTCAGGACATTTAGGAAGCAGGCTGGGTCAGGACATTTAGGAAGCAGACTGGGTCAGGACATTTAGGAAGCAGACTGGGTCAGGACATTTAGGAAGCAGACTGGGTCAGGACATTTAGGAAGCAGACTGGGTCAGGACATTTAGGAAGCAGATTGGGTCAGGACATTTAGGAAGAAGACTGGGTCAGGACATTTAGGTAGCAGACTGGGTCATCAACAGAAGAAACCATTGGAGACAGTTCCAGGACCAGTTTCCCCTCCCCCAGATCCTGAACCTTCAGAGGGTTGAACACCAAACTGACATGTGGTCAGCATCTAGGGTCAACAGTGAGGGGTCAAAGTTCAGAGGTGACTCACCGTCCAGTCCTGACAGAGAGGTTCTGGCCCAGGAACCTGAGGAGGTGTCGAGGTCCGTGCTCCCACAGACACGCGTGGGCCCAGTCCTCAGCTGACTTAGACAGGGTCTCGTCCCACGACTATACACACACACACACACACACACACACACACACACACACACACACACACACACAAACAGGGAACATGAGAAACATGAGATCATGAGTAACATGACTAAGCTAAGAAAAATATACACACAAAGCCTTGTCTATTCTCCCTGTTCCCACACGATAAAGCCTTGTCTATTCTCCCTGTTCCCACACGTTAAAGCCTTGTTTATTCTCCCTGTTCCCACACATTAAAGCCTTGTCTATTCTCCCTGTTCTCACACGATAAAGCCTTGTCTATTTTCCCTGTTCCCACACGTTAAAGCCTTGTCTATTCTCCCTGTTCCCACACGTTAGAGCCTTGTTTATTCTCCCTGTTCTCACACGATAAAGCCTTGTCTATTCTCCCTGTTCCCACACGTTAAAGTCTTGTCTATTCTCCCTGTTCTCACACGATAAAGCCTTGTCTATTCTCCCTGTTCTCACACGATAAAGCCTTGTCTATTCTCCCTGTTCCCACATATCTATGATCTCTTTGAAACGTTTAATTCACGTGAAACTGTTCTGCTGTGTTCTAGGTAGTCCAACACAACGTTCCATGAGTTCTGATGCAACAGTGACGCGTGCTGTCTTCGGTTAGTCAACAGAACTGCTGAAACGGAATTGGATCAGGGTCAAGTCGAGACAACCTCCTCGATTATAGTACCTCTCTCTCTCTCTCTCTCTCTCTCTCTCTCTCTCTGTCTCTCTCTCTGTCTCTCTGTCTCTCTCTCTCTCCTGGTTCAACCTCCTAGATTATAGTACCACTCTCTCTCTCTCTCTCTCTCTCTCTGTCTCTCTCTCTCTCTCGTGGTTCAACCTCCTAGATTATAGTCTCTCTCTCTCTCTCTCTCTCTCTCTCTCTCTCAACCTCCTAGATTATAGTACCACTCTCTCTCTCACGTGGTTCAACCTCCTAGATTATAGTACCACTCTCTCTCTCACGTGGTTCACCTACCTCCTAGATTATAGTACCACTCTCTCTCTCACGTGGTTCAACCTCCTAGATTATAGTACCACTCTCTCTCTCACGTGGTTCACCTACCTCCTAGATTATAGTACCACTCTCTCTCTCTCTCTCTCTCTCACGTGGTTCAACCTCCTAGATTATAGTACCACTCTCTCTCTCTCACGTGGTTCAACCTCCTAGATTATAGTACCACTCTCTCTCTCACGTGGTTCAACCTCCTAGATTATAGTACCACTCTCTCTCTCACGTGGTTCACCTACCTCCTAGATTATAGTACCACTCTCTCTCTCTCTCTCTCTCTCTCACGTGGTTCAACCTCCTAGATTATAGTACCACTCTCTCTCTCTCATGTGGTTCAACCTCCTAGATTATAGTACCACTCTCTCTCTCTCTCTCTCTCACGTGGTTCAACCTCCTAGATTATAGTACCACTCTCTCTCTCTCTCTCACGTGGTTCAACCTCCTAGATTATAGTACCACTCTCTCTCTCTCTCTCTCTCTCTCACGTGGTTCAACCTCCTAGATTATAGTACCACTCTCTCTCTCTCACGTGGTTCAACCTCCTAGATTATAGTACCACTCTCTCTCTCTCTCACTCTCTCTCTCACGTGGTTCAACCTCCTAGATTATAGTACCACTCTCTCTCTCTCTCACTCTCTCTCTCACGTGGTTCAACCTCCTAGATTATAGTACCACTCTCTCTCTCTCACGTGGTTCAACCTCCTAGATTATAGTACCACTCTCTCTCTCTCACGTGGTTCAACCTCCTAGATTATAGTACCACTCTCTCTCTCTCACGTGGTTCAACCTCCTAGATTATAGTACCACTCTCTCTCTCTCTCTCTCACTCTCTCTCTCTCTCTCTCTCTCACTCTCTCTCTCACGTGGTTCAACCTCCTAGATGGTAGAACTAGATCTAAATTGGAACACCGAAAAAATAAACTACTAGAGTAATGTCTGTTCTTTTATTTTTTAATTTCAGATTAAATCAAGACGAGTGATAGCCTACATCCCGTCGTATATTTAAAACAAACATTGAATGTTCTCCACTTTGCCATAGACTTTAAGTGTATTGACTGCCAACTCTCCCACTGTGTCCTTGACGTTGCCAGCCACCATCCTCCTATGATAGCTATGCAACTGGCCCGTTCAGAGCGATGCACTGCCAATAGTTGGTTTTATCATAGCCTTTTACAGTGGCCTCTACAATGCACTGTTCTCTGCATCTGCAACCGGCTACCGGCGACCAGCTACCGTGTGTTTAAACCCATTCATCACTCAGTCATGAACAACTCCAACCAAACCCACCACTACATGGACACTTGGATCACAAACGGCACCCTATTTCATATGTAAGCGCACTACTTTTGACCAGGGTTGGCACCCTATTCCCTATGTAGCACACTACTTTTGACCAGGGCCCATAATATTCCATTCAGGACTTAACCTGAGGTGATCTTACTAGGTTACTAGGTTACTAGGCATTGAGGAGTACTTTAGCTCCTACTGTTTTCCCCCTGTCAGACCCCTCTAAAACGTGACCCCTCTCCCAGCGAGGCTGCAGGTGGTCCTGTACGCTGAAATGTGCTCAACAGCTGGGTCATGGCCAGAGAGGGTCAGAGAGGGGGCCAGAGGAGATATTTGTCACTGAGCATCCTGCTCTGAACTACACATGGGCACCATTCCAAGTAGACCCCTATTCCCTATATACTGCAACTACTTTTGACCAGAGCCATATGGCCTGTGCACTATATAGGGAATAGGGTGCCATCTGGGGGGACCTTGATTCACATCAACCTATCACACGTCACCAGTCACCGTGACAGAGAGCGTCTGTCACTAAGCAACACACATTTATCAAGGAATAGAGCAGCTTCTCCGGGACATGTCTACTGGAGTTTATAAGAACCATGGCAACTGATCTAACAAGTAGGTATCAAAACATAAACACCAATATCGGTATTACAAATTAGAAGAGCAAATGAAGGAAGAAAGATAATTCATCATTAAATCAATAACCAATTTATTGATAAAGTTGAAGATATAGATCACTTACCATGTACTCCATATTGGACGCCGGAGGGAAGACTTTCCCTCTTACTTTATTGTGGTAATCAAGAATGGCAAGCATGTCGTTTTGTGAAATATAACGCTTCCTCCTGGTCAGGGGAATATTCTCGCTGTCTGCTTCTCCATAGCTGAACGCTGCGCCAAGATCGGTGAAATTGGTGTCTGGCAACGTCGAGGACACGGTGGGAGAGTTGGCTGCCAATACACTTGCTCGGAAAGATATGCACAACAGCAGAAAGTCCATGGCAAAGTGCGGAGCATTCATATTTGCTTCTTTAAAATATGCGACGGGATGTAGGCTATCCCTAGTCTTGATTTAATCTGAAATGACATTTAAAAAAGGGAACAGACATTATTCTAGTAGTCTATTTATGCCAAACTGTATTTCAAGTAGTACAAACGTCTGTAAAAAAAATAAAAAATAAAACATTCTCAACGATTCCCCAAAATATAACAAAAACACATGCAGCAGTAAAAATATCGGTCACAACAGAAGAAATCAAATCATTCTACGTAATGTTGGAAAGGTCCTACCTTCTACTTTGCGGCTGTATCTTGTGTCTGTGTTGCCAGGCGACACTCTTCCAAAGTCCTAGTTAGAATAGTGGATAAGAGAGAGACAGAGAGAGAGACAGAGACGCTTCCTTCCAGCAGTACTAGACTTGCCAGTAGCTCCTTCCAAACTATAGGAGGACTCCGGCTGCAGTTGGACGCGCTCGGTTTATATATCACAGCGGTTGATGGAGGAAGTACGCCGAGCTGTCCGAGGGTGTGTGGACCAGGTCCCTGTCACCTGAAACAAAACATCATTTGGAGAGAGACGTCATGTTAGGTTTTCTTTAATCCCCTTCCTGGCAGAGAGAGCTTGCTTCACTTCATCACAAACATCTGTTTTACGTTTAGCCTACCGGACAAAGTGAAAAAGAAAACATATGAGAAGAAAACCGCATAATCCCGCAATACGGGTCAGAGAAGGGTGGGATGGGTTAAAGACGACTACAGCGGTCATGATGCAATAGAGACAGCTGGGGGACAACAGGTAACTGATACACTGATATTTCCACGGAGAAAATGTGATGAATGAAAGTTATGTTATATGTGGGTTATTACAATGTAATAACAATGTTATTGAGCCAGGGATGGGCAATTTTGATAGCAAATCTGAACTCGTCATGTGGCTTGCGGGTCTGCATACATACACAAGCAGTCAGAGCCGGCCTTAGCCTTTTGGGAGCCCTGAGTAAACATTTGAGCAAAACATTGTAGAGGCACCACTCTTGACAGTGGAGAGAAAACATTGAAGTTTCAGAGTAAATTTCCTGCAATTCAATACATTTTGCCAAGTGGTGTAGAGAACATGTTGTCGTTTTAAAACGTTTTCTGCAATCCAACACATTTTTGCAATTGGGCGGAGAAAAGATTTAGTTATTAAATAACTAATTTCATACAATCTACTTATTTTACCATGTGGTGGGGAGAAATTCTTGATTTTAATACGATATCTGAGTGAGAGTGACTAACAAAATCAATTGCCCCCCCCCCCCGGTCGGTAGTTTCGTCCATGATTACTACAAGGTTAGACAGGTTGGTAAATTCATCGAGCCACCTAAGAAATGTTAGCTGACATGCCTTATTGACTGACTGTCAGTAATCTAGGTTAATTTAAAGACCCTTGTGCCCTTCGGTCTCAACGTAGACTTTGATCTGAAGCCATTCTTGTGATTACTGTGACTTTGCCATTGTAATTGTGTCACGAATCCCGCTTCCTGAGTCTGTGTTTGCCTGTGTTTCTGTCCTGGAGTGTGTTTCCGGCGTCCTGGAACGCACCCGGTCTGGTTGCCGGGCGAATTAGCTTGTTGGGAGATCGATGTTCACCCGCACCTGTATTCCATCAGTAATCTGCACACCTGTCCTGATCATCACCTCTCCCCTTCAAAAGCTCTGACCCGACATCCATTCCCTGCCGGATCGTTAGCCATGAACAGTATGTTGTGCCATAGTATCAGCCTCAAGTTGGATAGAATTTGTTTAGTTGTTTTTTACGTATTGCTTGCCTTAAACTTACCTCCGTTTGTTCTGTCTTCAGTTACTCACTCGGATCATTTACCCCATTCCCGCCTGGTCGTCGGAGGATACCGCTACCCCATTGGATCCACCTATTTACTCCCATCAACTCACCACCGCTGCCCGCTACGCCACCTGGATATATCTACCCATTCACATTCACTTGTAAATAAAGACTCACATTCTTCCTACTCTCCTTGTCCTGGTCTGCTTCTGGTTTCGATTTTGAAAGAACGTGACAAATTGTGTGTAAACTTGTATAGTCAAATTAATCTATGATCGTATGCTATCCATTTGTTTGTATACTGTTCTTTGTATGACATTTTAATATTTGATTATTAACCAAATGATATTAGGCCACTCCTGGCCATGATTACAGACACCTGTGTCTTTTGACACTATATAAAACGAGTCATCCCGCAGTGTTTGTGATTATACCCTGACGAAGACGAAACGTTGGTATTAAAGTTTTGCATCTGAGCTCCAAGAGTGTGCGGCTCTCTTTTATTTTTCAAGTATCTAGGTTTCCGTCTAATTGAAGAAAGATTTTCATGCTAATCTTTAAAAAAAAAAGAGCATAAAGAAAATATGCTAATTTTCCCACCAAACAGACTCGTTGCAGATAAAACATCAGTGCGTGACAACGTAGTAAACATGACATGTACTTTTTGTGCTTAAGTGTTCATGTACTGAATAAAAATCTAAAGTTCAATGTGTTTCCGTGACACAAAAACTGTGTTTAAAGTGTTAAATATCAAATGTGTCTCCTCTGGTCTTGGCGCCTGGGCTCTAGCCAACAGCTCCCAGATAGGGTGGGCAGGCTAGCCTACATCATGAGATTATAGCCAACAGCTCCCAGATAGGGTGGGCAGGCTAGCCTACATCATGAGATTATAGCCAACAGCTCCCAGATAGGGTGGGCAGGCTAGCCTACATAATGAGATTATAGCTAACAGCTCCCAGATAGGGTGGGCAGGCTAGCCTACATCATGACATTATAGCCAACAGCTCCCAGATAGGGTGGGCAGGCTAGCCTACATCATGAGATTATAGCCAACAGCTCCCAGATAGGGTGGGCAGGCTAGCCTACATCATGAGATTATAGCCAACAGCTCCCAGATAGGGTGGGCAGGCTAGCCTACATAATGAGATTATAGCTAACAGCTCCCAGATAGGGTTGGCAGGCTAGCCTACATCATGAGATTATAGCCAACAGCTCCCAGATAGGGTGGGCAGGCTAGCCTACATCATGAGATTATAGCCAACAGCTCCCAGATAGGGTGGGCAGGCTAGCCTACATAATGAGATTATAGCTAACAGCTCCCAGATAGGGTGGGCAGGCTAGCCTACATCATGAGATTATAGCCAACAGCTCCCAGATAGGGTGGGCAGGCTAGCCTACATAATGAGATTATAGCTAACAGCTCCCAGATAGGGTGGGCAGGCTAGCCTCATCATGACATTATAGCCAACAGCTCCCAGATAGGGTGGGCAGGCTAGCCTACATCATGAGATTATAGCCAACAGCTCCCAGATAGGGTGGGCAGGCTAGCCTACATAATGAGATTATAGCTAACAGCTCCCAGATAGGGTGGGCAGGCTAGCCTACATCATGACATTATAGCCAACAGCTCCCAGATAGGGTGGGCAGGCTAGCCTACATCATGAGATTATAGCCAACAGCTCCCAGATAGGGTGGGCAGGCTAGCCTACATCATGAGATTATAGCCAACAGCTCCCAGATAGGGTGGGCAGGCTAGCCTACATAATGAGATTATAGCTAACAGCTCCCAGATAGGGTGGGCAGGCTAGCCTACATAATGAGATTATAGCTAACAGCTCCCAGATAGGGTGGGCAGGCTAGCCTACATAATGAGATTATAGCTAACA
>NC_088417.1:3805926-3845926 GCF_034236695.1 Oncorhynchus nerka
TGGAGGTTGAACTGTCCAACATGGAGGACAATAGAAGGCTGGTGGTTGAACTGTCCAACATGGAGGACAATAGAAGGCTGGTGGTTGAACTGTCCAACATGGAGGACATGGAGGACAATAGAAGGCTGGTGGTTGAACTGTCCAACATGGAGGACAATAGAAGGCTGGAGGTTGAACTGTCCAACATGGAGGACAATAGAAGGCTGGTGGTTGAACTGTCCAACATGGAGGACAATAGAAGGCTGGAGGTTGAACTGTCCAACATGGAGGACAATAGAAGGCTGGTGGTTGAACTGTCCAACATGGAGGTCATGGAGGACAATAGAAGGCTGGTGGTTGAACTGTCCAACATGGAGGTCATGGAGGACAATAGAAGGCTGGTGGTTGAACTGTCCAACATGGAGGTCATGGAGGTCATGGAGGACAATAGAAGGCTGGTGGTTGAACTGTCCAACATGGAGGACAATAGAAGGCTGGTGGTTGAACTGTCCAACATGGAGGACATGGAGGACAATAGAAGGCTGGTGGTTGAACTGTCCAACATGGAGGACAATAGAAGGCTGGTGGTTGAACTGTCCAACATGGAGGTCATGGAGGACAATAGAAGGCTGGTGGTTGAACTGTCCAACATGGAGGTCATGGAGGACAATAGAAGGCTGGTGGTTGAACTGTCCAACATGGAGGTCAATAGAAGGCTGGTGGTTGAACTGTCCAACATGGAGGTCATGGAGGACAATAGAAGGCTGGAGGTTGAACCATCCAACATGGAGGTCATGGAGGACAATAGAAGGCTGGTGGTTGAACTGTCCAACATGGAGGACAATAGAAGGCTGGTGGTTGAACTGTCCAACATGGAGGACAATAGAAGGCTGGTGGTTGAACTGTCCAACATGGAGGTCATGGAGGACAATAGAAGGCTGGAGGTTGAACTGTCCAACATGGAGGACATGGAGGACAATAGAAGGCTGGAGGTTGAACTGTCCAACATGGAGGACATGGAGGACAATAGAAGGCTGGTGGTTGAACTGTCCAACATGGAGGTCATGGAGGTCATGGAGGACAATAGAAGGCTGGTGGTTGAACTGTCCAACATGGAGGTCAATAGAAGGCTGGTGGTTGAACTGTCCAACATGGAGGACAATAGAAGGCTGGTGGTTGAACTGTCCAACATGGAGGTCATGGAGGTCATGGAGGACAATAGAAGGCTGGTGGTTGAACTGTCCAACATGGAGGTCATGGAGGTCATGGAGGACAATAGAAGGCTGGTGGTTGAACTGTCCAACATGGAGGTCATGGAGGACAATAGAAGGCTGGAGGTTGAACTGTCCAACATGGAGGACAATAGAAGGCTGGTGGTTGAACTGTCCAACATGGAGGACATGGAGGACAATAGAAGGCTGGTGGTTGAACTGTCCAACATGGAGGACAATAGAAGGCTGGTGGTTGAACTGTCCAACATGGAGGTCATGGAGGACAATAGAAGGCTGGTGGTTGAACTGTCCAACATGGAGGTCATGGAGGACAATAGAAGGCTGGTGGTTGAACTGTCCAACATGGAGGTCAATAGAAGGCTGGTGGTTGAACTGTCCAACATGGAGGTCATGGAGGACAATAGGTGGTTGAACTGTCCAACATGGAGGTTGAACCATGAACCAACATGGAGGTCATGGAGGACAATAGAAGGCTGGTGGTTGAACTGTCCAACATGGAGGACAATAGAAGGCTGGTGGTTGAACTGTCCAACATGGAGGACAATAGAAGGCTGGTGGTTGAACTGTGAACCAACATGGAGGTTGGTCCAACATGGAGGACAATAGAAGGCTGGTGGTTGAACTGTCCAACATGGAGGACATGGAGGACAATAGAAGGCTGGTGGTTGAAGGTCCAACATGGAGGTTGAACTGTCCAACATGGAGGACATGGAGGACAATAGAAGGCTGGTGGTTGAACTGTCCAAGGTCATGGAGGTCCAACATGGAGGTCATGGAGGACAATAGAAGGCTGGTGGTTGAACTGTCCAACATGGAGGTCAATAGAAGGCTGGTGGTTGAACTGTCCAACATGGAGGACAATAGAAGGCTGGAGGTTGAACTGTCCAACATGGAGGTCATGGAGGACAATAGAAGGCTGGTGGTTGAACTGTCCAACATGGAGGACATGGAGGACAATAGAAGGCTGGTGGTTGAACTGTCCAACATGGAGGACAATAGAAGGCTAGTGATTGTTTTTCTAAATCAAAACGAAGATACATTTTTATTTTGTTCTCATCATAAAGAACTACTGTTGAAGATGCCTAATATACCTAATATTGATGATTTACCTCCTGATTTACCTCTCAAAAAACATGGTCCATGTTTAATACCCTCAAACACCAAGGTAGGTATACTTCATTTCACAATAGGCCATCATCCCTGTCAATCATCACCTTCTACCAGCGAAAAGTCCAAACTGCATCTGAATGCCAATCATCACCTTCTACCAAGCCTTCCTGTTTATTGTCTCAATCCAGCCTTCCTGTTTATTGTCTCAAACCAGCCTTCCTGTTTATTGTCTCAATCCAGGCCTTCCTGTTTATTGTCTCAATCCAGGCCTTCCTGTTTATTGTCTCAATCCAGCCTTCCTGTTTATTGTCTCAATCCAGCCTTCCTGTTTATTGTCTCAATCCAGGCCTTCCTGTTTATTGTCTCAATCCAGGCCTTCCTGTTTATTGTCTCAATCCAGCCTTCCTGTTTATTGTCTCAATCCAGGCCTTCCTGTTTATTGTCACAATCCAGGCCTTCCTGTTTATTGTCTCAATCCAGCCTTCCTGTTTATTGTCTCAATCCAGGCTTCCTGTTTATTGTCTCAATCCAGGCCTTCCTGTTTATTGTCTCAATCCAGGCCTTCCTGTTTATTGTCTCAATCCAGGCCTTCCTGTTTATTGTCACAATCCAGGCCTTCCTGTATATTGTCTCGAACACATTCGGCCTAGTGGTGCGGTTGAGAATTGTTTTGGGACCATCTTAAAATCTCATAAGAAATAAGGTGGTGAACCAGTAAAGTTATACTGCTATTATACTTGGTGCAGTTATGTAAAATACTATTTAATCATTACGTGATCTTCCAAGACATTGATTGAGCTTTGATTTAAAATGACTAAACCAGCACCACGGTGAGAAGCGGCCGTGCTCCAGCAGTCTGCTACATCCAACCAGATAATTGAAGTGCACTTACCCTCATTATTTTTGTTGTTGCTTTGCACAACATTTGATCATACAAAAACTAGAGGCCACATGTGTGGCTGTTTTATGAAAATCGGGGGAATATTTGGCCAAGGAAACATTTCTGGTTGGTTTCAGGGAATGTAAAACAGTTAGGAAGGGAGACTTTTAAAACGGGTCTGAGTGAAGTAGCAGCAAATATGTTGAATGAGCAACGAGAGCCTCACAAGTTTGACAACATTTTTATTTTATCTGATCTTATCTTTCAGTCTTATACGGTTATTTACTTAGGCTACTTTTGTAACTTTTTGTTAATCATAACTGTCCTCCAAGTTTAGCTGGAATTTAGACAGAGAGGATTTGAGAAATGTGATTGGATGATGATAGGCCTATGACATTGGCATATGTTTTGTCTTCACTTACTCATTCAAGGGTTTTCTTTATTTTTACCATTTTCTACATTGTAGAATAATAGTGAAGACATCAAAACTTTGAAATTACACATATGGAATCATGTAGTAACCAAAAAAGGTGTTAAACAAATCTAAATCTTCAAAGTAGCCACCCTTTGCTTTGATGAAAGCTTTGCACACTGTTGGCATTCTCTCAACCAGAATAATCTGGAATGTTTTCCAACAGTCTTAAAGGAGTTACCACATATGCTGAGCACTTGTTTCCTTCACTCTGCAATCCAACTCATCCCAAAGCATCTCAATTGGGTTGAGGTCGGTGATTGTAGAGGCCTGGTCATCTGATGCAGCACTCCATCACACTCCTTCTTGGTCAAATAGCCCTTACACAGCCTGGAGGTGTGTTGGGTCATTGTCCTATTGAAAAACAAATGATAAACCCACGCACTGCAAACCAGATGTGATGGTGTTTCACTGCAGAATGCTGTGGTAGCCATGCTGGTTACATGTGCCTTGAATTCTAAATAAATCACTGACAATGTCACCAACAAAGCACCCCCACACCATCACACCTCCTCCTCCATGCTTCAAGGTTGGAACCATACATCATGACCATCCGTTCACCTACTCTGCGTCTCACAAAGACACGACGGTTGGAACCAAAAATTTCAGATTTGGACTCATCAGACCAAATGACAGATTTCCACCGGTCTAATGTCCATTTCTCATGTTTCTTGGCCCAATCAAGTCTCTTCTCCTTATTGGTATCCTTTAGTAGTGGTTTCTTTCCAGCAGTTCGGCCATGAAGGCCCGATTCACGCAGACTTCTCTGAACAGTTGATGTTGAGATGTGTCTGTTACTTGAACTCTGTGAAGCATTTATTTGGGCTGTAATTTCTGAGGCTGGTAACTCTAATGAACTTTTCCTCTGCAGCAGAGGTAACTCTGGGTCTTCCTTTCTTGTGGCGGTCCTCAGGAGAGCCAGTTTCATCATTGCGCTTGATGGTTTTTGCGACTGCACTTGAAGAAACTTTCATGGTTCATGAAATTTTCCGTATTGACCGACCTTCATGTCTTAAAGTAATGATGGACTGTCGTTTCTCTTTGCTTATTTGAACTGTTCTTGCCATAATATGGACTTTGTCTTTTACCAAATAGGGCCATCTTCTGTATACCATCCCTACCTTGTCACAACGCAACTGATTGGCTCAAATGCATTAAGAAGGAAACAAATTCCACAAATTGACTTTAACAAGGCACACCTGTTAATTGAAATGCATTCCAGGTGACTACCTCATGAAGCTGGTTGAGAGTGTGCAACGCCGTCATCAAGGAAAATGATGGCTTTTCATACTACTTATACATTTTGAGTTGTTTAACACTTTTGTGGCTACTACATACTAGTGTTATTTTATAGTTGTGATGTCTTCACTATTATTCTACAATGTAGAAAATAGTAAAAATAAAGAAAAACCCTTGAATGAGTAGGTGTGTCCAAAACTTTTGACTGGTACTGTATGTATTTTCCTAAGCACAACGTGACTTCACGGGACAGGTTGGAATGTCTGACTGAAATACAGGACAAATCTACATATATATTTTTTCTTCTAAATTAGTGGTGTTTGAATTTGGGGAAAAAAGGGTCAAAATGCAGGACTGTCACATGGTCATCCTACTCCAAACCCACAGAAATCATTACCCAGTTGACTACTTTAAAATGGTGGAAGCCCTCAATGTCAATGTCAAACAGGTTATAGCCATCTAGAGTCCTCTGTCTATCTCTATGTAGCAATCAGAGCTGCAGACACCAGCTGTGCTACTCCACCCAGGGCTGTTGTTACAGGGTTGGCACGGCCCTACTCGTCTGGGAAAACCACGTAGAGCTCGTCAGTGTGTGAATGAGGGGACGAGAGAGAAAGAGCTCTATTTTGATTTGAAACCGCCCCCCAGCTCTAAGCCAGAAATAGGTTTAGAACTGGGGAAGTACGGAGTTAGTTTAGCTGCTTTGTGATTCTTTTATTTGTTGTTTATTTACGACTATTGTGGTCAGTGTTTGTTGCGACTAAACATACGAAGTTTCGATTACGCGTTGGATTTCCGTCAGATCCCCCCCCAAGAGTCTGCAGGCATCACTCATTAATTCAAAGATTCGTCTTTGTGCCGTTTCACAATTTGAACGCTTTTGTAACGGGGAAATAACGGCAAAAATGAAATGATACTTAACTCCGTAACGTTCGGTATTCAGGATGATACAACGTTCAAAGTTCATTGCTATGCTAACTGAACTTGAAAAGAAAAAATGTCTTCGTGTTTTTCAAGCCTCCCACTTAGCTGTTGATGTTTCAGAGAGACAGGATGGTGGGACTCTGCTCAGTTGGAAAAAACAACAGGGGAGAAAAAAGAAAAAAAAAGAACGGTCTGTGATGTCACACGTTTGCTTTCGTTGGCCGGAGGTTGAAAAAAGAAATTGTGACAGTTTAGAGTGGTTTACATTGGTCAGAAGCCCAGTCTCCGACTTCAAGTCGACCAGGCTACTGCTTCTCTAACATACAGCTGTTAAACCCTGTATCACAACACTATATAGTTACATAGCAGTTATTGTATAGTTCTCAGTGTGAGAAAACGCCAGCGGGAGCCAAGAGGTTTGTATTACTGACAGTAAAGAAATACACTACCGCTGAGAACTATAACGTCAGGGATCCCACGCCATGTTCAACATTTACAACTCTGCTCTCATCCCATGTTGAACCAGATACTATACTCCACTACACTATACCGTACTATACCAAACTGTACTATACTATACCGTACCGTACGATACCAAACTGTACTATACCATACTATACTATACTACACTATACCGTACTATACCAAACTGTACTATACCATACTATACTATACTACACTATGCTATACTACACCACACTATACCAAACTGTACTATACTATACCATACTATACTATACTATACTATACTACACTACACTATACCGTACTATACCAAACTGTACCATACTATACTATACTACACCACACTATACCGTACTATACCAAACTGTACTATACTATACCATACACTATGCTATACTACACCAAACTGTACTATACTATACCATACTATACTATACTACACTATGCTATACTACACTACACTATACTATATACTACATGATGCCGGCTGGGTACAGACGTCAGGTCTTCTACATGATGCCTGCTGGGTACAGACATCAGGTCTTCTACATGATGCCTGCTGGGTACAGACGTCAGGTCTTCTATACGATGCCCGCTGGGTACAGACATCAGGTCTTCTACATGATGCCTGCTGGGTACAGACGTCAGGTCTTCTATACGATGCCCACTGGGTACAGACATCAGGTCTTCTATATGATGCCTGCTGGGTACAGATGTCAGGTCTTCTATATGATGCCTGCTGGGTGCAGATGTCAGGTCTTCTACATGATGCCCGCTGGGTACAGTTAAACTAGTTTTTATTCACATTTGATTGAGTTGTCAACTATTCGATGAGAAATCAACAACAAAATGTTAACCATGTCATTGGGTTAAATCTTGGGTGAAAGAAAATCAGTTTTCCACGTTGATTCAATGTCATCATATTGTTTTTATTTGTTGAAATTACAATGAAAACAACATTTATTCAACCAGTTTGTGCCTAGTGGGTGGATGTTTGTACCCTAAACCTACCCATTGGTAAAAACAACGACTACACCCCCCCAGTCCCCAAGACTTGACCCTGGAGCCCCTTGCAGGACTGGTTGTGTTGCCATCATATGCTGTTGTCTAGATACAAGCCTGGTTCCTGTTTGGCCAGACACAACACTCACTGTGTGAAATCTAAGCTGACTGTCCCCTAACAGCAGTCTGGACAGGAACAAACCATACGGCCATTAAGACGAGATCAAGTGCAAATAACACATCACAAACAGGAAGCCATTGTAACCATGGTGCCGGGACAGGAACTCATGTAACATGTTATTGTCCATTGTGGTTCGTTCATTTAAGAAAGAAGAGCCAACGTATGTTGCAGAGGAGCCTACTCAAAACTACAATCAACACGTGAATTCCAAAAGACCAGTTTTGTTTAGAAGCCTCTGTGGTGGGTTAAGACATCATTTAGGGCCATAATGTATGCAAAAACATTATACCTTTAAACACTAAACAACCATTTTCCTGTGACAGTGTTTTTAGAGTGTGGGATGATCACCAGACAGACAGACAGACAGACAGACAGACAGACAGACAGACAGACAGACAGACAGACAGACAGACAGACAGGAGGGTTCACCTCAGATTAAGTCTGTGTCCCAACTGCCACCCTATTCCCTAAGTAGTGCACTACCAGGGCCCATAGGGATCTGGTGAAAAGTAGTGCACTACGTAGGGAATAGGGTGGCATTTGAGCTGCTGTCTAAGTCCTCCAACCAGCCCGTCCTCTGGATCTATTTTGGACTTGCCACATTCCTTTAGCCCCCAGATATTCTCACCTATCTATAAGACATTTGGGACATTAACACCATGTGATATAGGAGACATTAACACCATGTGGAGACATTAACACCATGTGGAGACATTAACACCATGTGGGGACATTAACACCATGTGGAGACATTAACACCATGTGGAGACATTAACACCATGTGGAGACATTAACACCATGTGGAGACATTAACACCATGTGGAGACATTAACACCATGTGGAGACATTAACACCATGTGGAGACATTAACACCATGTGGGGACATTAACACCATGTGGAGACATTAACACCATGTGGATATGGAGACATTAACACCATGTGGAGACATTAACACCATGTGGATATGGAGACATTAACACCATGTGGAGACATTAACACCATGTGGAGACATTAACACCATGTGGAGACATTAACACCATGTGGAGACATTAACACCATGTGGGGACATTAACACCATGTTGACATTAACACCATGTGGGGACATTAACACCATGTGGAGACATTAACACCATGTTGATATAGGGACATTAACACCATGTTGACATTAACACCATGGAGACATTAACACCATGTTGATATAGGGACATTAACACCATGTGGGGACATTAACACCATGTTGATATAGGGACATTAACACCATGTGGAGACATTAACACCATGTGGGGACATTAACACCATGTGGGGACATTAACACCATGTGGAGACATTAACACCATGTGGAGACATTAACACCATGTGGATATGGACATTAACACCATGTGGAGACATTAACACCATGTGGAGACATTAACACCATGTTGATATGGAGACATTAACACCATGTGGAGACATTAACACCATGTGGATATGGAGACATTAGCACCATGTGGAGACATTAACACCATGGAGACATTAACACCATGACATTAACACCATGGGACATTAGGGACATTAACACCATGTGGGGACATTAACACCATGTGGGACATTAACACCATGTGGAGACATTAACACCATGTGACATTAACACCATGTGGAGACATTAACACCATGTGGGGACATTAACAGGGACATAACACCATGTGGGGACATTAACACCATGTTGATATAGGGACATTAACACCATGTGGAGACATTAACACCATGTGGAGACATTAACACCATGTGGGGACATTAACACCATGTTGATATAGGGACATTAACACCATGTGGGGACATTAACACCATGTGGAGACATTAACACCATGTGGAGACATTAACACCATGTGGGGACATTAACACCATGTGGAGACATTAACACCATGTGGGGACATTAACACCATGTGGGGACATTAACACCATGTTGATATAGGGACATTAACACCATGTGGGACATTAACACCATGTTGATATAGGGACATTAACACCATGTTGATATAGGGACATTAACACCATGTGGAGACATTAACACCATGTGGAGACATTAACACCATGTTGACATGGGGACATTAACACCATGTGGAGACATTAACACCATGTGGAGACATTAACACCATGTAGGGGACATTAACACCATGTGATATAGGGACATTAACACCATGTTGACATAACACCAGGGACATTAACACCATGTGGGGAGAGACATTAACACCATGTGGGGACATTAACACCATGTGGGGACATTAACACCATGTTGATATAGGGACATTAACACCATGTTGATATAGGGACATTAACACCATGTGGGGACATTAACACCATGTTGATATAGGGACATTAACACCATGTTGATATAGGGACATTAACACCATGACATTAACACCATGTGGGACATTAACACCATGATATGGGACATTAACACCATGTGGAGACATTAACACCATGTGGAGACATTAACACCATGTGGAGACATTAACACCATGTGGATATGGAGACATTAACACCATGTGGGGACATTAACACCATGTGGAGACATTAACACCATGTGGGGACATTAACACCATGTGGAGACATTAACACCATGTGGAGACATTAACACCATGTGGGGACATTAACACCATGTGGGGACATTAACACCATGTGGGGACATTAACACCATGTTGATATAGGGACATTAACACCATGTTGATATAGGGACATTAACACCATGTTGACATTAACACCATGTGGGACATTAACACCATGTTGACATAACACCATGGGGACATTAACACCATGTAGACATTAACACCATGTGGGACATTAACACCATGTGGGGACATTAACACCATGTGGGGACATTAACACCATGTGGGGACATTAACACCATGTTGATATAGGGACATTAACACCATGTGGGGACATTAACACCATGTTGATATAGGGACATTAACACCATGTTGATATAGGGACATTAACACCATGTGGGGACATTAACACCATGTTGATATAGGGACATTAACACCATGTGGAGACATTAACACCATGTTGATATAGGGACATTAACACCATGTTGATATAGGGACATTAACACCATGTGGGGACATTAACACCATGTGGGGACATTAACACCATGTGGAGACATTAACACCATGTGGGGACATTAACACCATGTTGATATAGGGACATTAACACCATGTTGATATAGGGACATTAACACCATGTGGGGACATTAACACCATGTGGAGACATTAACACCATGTTGATATAGGGACATTAACACCATGTGGGGACATTAACACCATGTGGGGACATTAACACCATGTGGGGACATTAACACCATGTGGAGACATTAACACCATGTTGATATAGGGACATTAACACCATGTTGATATAGGGACATTAACACCATGTTGATATAGGGACATTAACACCATGTGGAGACATTAACACCATGTGGAGACATTAACACCATGTGGGGACATTAACACCATGTTGATATAGGGACATTAACACCATGTGGGGACATTAACACCATGTGGAGACATTAACACCATGTTGACATTAACACCATGTTGATATAGGGACATTAACACCATGTGGGGACATTAACACCATGTGGGGACATTAACACCATGTTGATATAGGGACATTAACACCATGTGGGGACATTAACACCATGTTGATATAGGGACATTAACACCATGTGGGGACATTAACACCATGTTGATATAGGGACATTAACACCATGTTGGAGACATTAACACCATGTGGAGACATTAACACCATGTTGACCATGTTGATATAGGGACATTAACACCATGTGGGGACATTAACACCATGTGGAGACATTAACACCATGTTGATATGGGGACATTAACACCATGTGATATAGGGACATTAACACCATGTGGAGACATTAACACCATGTGGAGACATTAACACCATGTGGGGACATTAACACCATGTGGAGACATTAACACCATGTGGGGACATTAACACCATGTGGAGACATTAACACCATGTGGAGACATTAACACCATGTGGGGACATTAACACCATGTTGATATAGGGACATTAACACCATGTTGATATAGGGACATTAACACCATGTGGGGACATTAACACCCATGTGGGGACATTAACACCATGACATTGGGGACATTAACACCATGTGGGGACATTAACACCATGTTGGGGACATTAACACCATGTTGATATAGGGACATTAACACCATGTTGACATTAACACCATGGACATTAACACCATGGGACATTAACACCATGTGGGGACATTAACACCATGTGGAGACATTAACACCATGTGGAGACATTAACACCATGACATTAACACCATGTGGGGACATTAACACCATGACATTAACACCATTGACATTAGGGACATTATAGGGACATTAACACCATGTTGGGGACATTAACACCATGTGGGGACATTAACACCATGTTGATATAGGGACATTAACACCATGTTGGGACATTAACACCATGTGGGGACATTAACACCATGTTGATATAGGGACATTAACACCATGTGGGGACATTAACACCATGTGGAGACATTAACACCATGTTGATATAGGGACATTAACACCATGTTGACATTAACACATAACACCATGTGACATTAACACCATGTGGGACATTAACACCATGTTGGGGACATTAACACCATGATATAGGGACATTAACATGGGGACATTAACACCATGTGGGACATTAACACCATGTTGGAGGGACATTAACACCATGTGACATTAACACCATGTGGGGACATTAACACCATGTGGAGACATTAACACCATGTGGGACATTAACACCATGTTGGGACATTAACACCATGTTGATATGGGACATTAACACCATGTGGGGACATTAACACCATTAGGGACATTAACACCATGTTGGGGACATTAACACCATGTGGAGACATTAACACCATGTTGAGACATTAACACCATGTGGGGACATTAACACCATGGACATTAACACCATGTGGGGACATTAACACCATGTGGAGACATTAACACCATGTTGTGGGGACATTAACACCATGTTGATATAGGGACATTAACACCATGTTGATAACACCATGGGGACATTAACACCAGGGACATTAACACCATGTGGGGACATTAACACCATGTGGAGACATTAACATGTGGGGACATTAACACCATGTGGGACATTAACACCATGTGGAGACATTAACACCATGTGGGACATTAACACCATGTGACATTAACACCATATATGTGGGGACATTAACACCATGTGATATAGGGACATTAACACCATGTGGGGACATTAACACCATAGGGACATTAACACCATGTGGAGACATTAACACCATGTGGAGACATTAACACCATGTTGATATGGACATTAACACCATGTTGATATAGGGACATTAACACCATAGGGACATTAACACCATGTGGGACATTAACACCATGTGGGGACATTAACACATTAACACCATGTTGGGGACATTAACACCATGTGGGGACATTAACACCATGGGGACATTAACACCATGTGGGGACATTAACACCATGATATGGGACATTAACACCATGTTGATATAGGGACATTAACACCATGTTGATATAGGGACATTAACACCACCATGTGGGACATTAACACCATGTTGGGGACATTAACACCATGTTGATATAGGGACATTAACACCATGACATTAACACCATGTGGGGACATTAACACCATGTAGGGACATTAACACCATGTTGATATAGGGACATTAACACCATGTTGACATTAACACCATAGGGACATTAACACCATGTGGGGACATTAACACCATGTGGAGACATTAACACCATGTGGGGACATTAACACCATGTGGGGACATTAACACCATGTTGATATAGGGACATTAACACCATGTTGATATAGGGACATTAACACCATGTTGATATAGGGACATTAACACCATGTGGGGACATTAACACCATGTGGGGACATTAACACCATGTGGAGACATTAACACCATGTTGATATAGGGACATTAACACCATGTGGGGACATTAACACCATGTGGGGACATTAACACCATGTGGGGACATTAACACCATGTTGTGGGGACATTAACACCATGTTGATATAGGGACATTAACACCATGTTGATATAGGGACATTAACACCATGTGGGGACATTAACACCATGTGGAGACATTAACACCATGTGGAGACATTAACACCATGTGGGGACATTAACACCATGTGGGGACATTAACACCATGTGGGGACATTAACACCATGTGGAGACATTAACACCATGTGATTGACATTAACACCATGTTGATATAGGGACATTAACACCATGTGGGGACATTAACACCATGTTGATATAGGGACATTAACACCATGTGACATGGGACATTAACACCAGACATTAACACCATGTGGAGACATTAACACCATGTGGGGACATTAACACCATGTTGATATAGGGACATTAACACCATGTTGATATAGGGACATTAACACCATGTGGGGACATTAACACCATGTTGATATAGGGACATTAACACCATGTGGGGACATTAACACCATGATATAGGGACATTAACACCATGTGGGGACATTAACACCATGTTGATATAGGGACATTAACACCAGGGACATTAACACCATGACATTAACACCATATAGGGACATTAACACCATAACACCATGGGACATTAACACATGTTGATATAGGGACATTAACACCATGTTGATATAGGGACATTAACACCATGTGACATTAACACCATGGAGACATTAACACCATGTGGGGACATTAACACCATGTGGGGACATTAACACCATGTTGATATAGGGACATTAACACCATGTTGGGACATTAACACCATGTGGAGACATTAACACCATGTGGGGACATTAACACCATGTTGATATAGGGACATTAACACCATGTGGGGACATTAACACCATGTGGAGACATTAACACCATGTGGGGACATTAACACCATGTGGGGACATTAACACCATGTGGAGACATTAACACCATGTTGATATAGGGACATTAACACCATGTTGATATAGGGACATTAACACCATGTGGGGACATTAACACCATGTGGACATTAACACCATGTGACATTAACACCATGTGGAGACATTAACACCATGTGGAGACATTAACACCATGTTGATATGGAGACATTAACACCATGTTGATATAGGGACATTAACACCATGTGGAGACATTAACACCATGTGGAGACATTAACACCATGTGGAGACATTAACACCATGTGGAGACATTAACACCATGTGGGGACATTAACACCATGTGGACATTAACACCATGTTGATATAGGGACATTAACACCATGTGGAGACATTAACACCATGTGGAGACATTAACACCATGTGGAGACATTAACACCATGTGGAGACATTAACACCATGTGGGGACATTAACACCATGTGGGGACATTAACACCATGTTGATATAGGGACATTAACACCATGTTGATATAGGGACATTAACACCATGTTGATATAGGGACATTAACACCATGTTGATATAGGGACATTAACACCATGTGACATTAACACCATGTGGGGACATTAACACCATGTGGGGACATTAACACCATGTTGATATAGGGACATTAACACCATGTTGATATAGGGACATTAACACCATGTGGAGACATTAACACCATGTGGGGACATTAACACCATGTTGATATAGGGACATTAACACCATGTGGGGACATTAACACCATGTGGAGACATTAACACCATGACATTAACACCATGTTGAGGGACATTAACACCATGTTGTGGGGACATTAACACCATGTGGGACATTAACACCATGTGGAGACATTAACACCATGTGGATATAGGGACATTAACACCATGTTGATATAGGGACATTAACACCATGTTGATATGGGGACATTAACACCATGTTGATATAGGGACATTAACACCATGTTGATATAGGGACATTAACACCATGTTGATATAGGGACATTAACACCATGTGGGGACATTAACACCATGTGGAGGGACATTAACACCATGTGGGGACATTAACACCATGTGGGGACATTAACACCATGTGGAGACATTAACACCATGTGGGGACATTAACACCATGTTGATATAGGGACATTAACACCATGTGGGGACATTAACACCATGTGATATAGGGACATTAACACCATGTGGGGACATTAACACCATGTGGAGACATTAACACCATGTGGGGACATTAACACCATGTTGACATTAACACCATAGGGACATTAACACCATGTGGATATAACACCATGGACATTAACACCATGTGGAGACATTAACACCATGTGGGGACATTAACACCATGGAGACATTAACACCATATAGGGACATTAACACCATGTGGGGACATTAACACCATGTGGGGACATTAACACCATGACATTAACACCATGTTGATATAGGGACATTAACACCATGTTGATATAGGGACATTAACACCATGTTGATATAGGGACATTAACACCATGTTGATATAGGGACATTAACACCATGTTGATATAGGGACATTAACACCATGTTGATATAGGGACATTAACACCATGTGATATAGGGACATTAACACCATAACACCATGGGACATTAACACCATGTGGATACACCATGGGACATTAACACCATGTTGGGGACATTAACACCATGTTGATATAGGGACATTACCATGTTGATATGGGGACATTAACACCATGTTGATATGGGACATTAACACCATGTTGGGGACATTAACACCATGTTGACATTAACACCATGGGACATTAACACCATGTTGACATTAACACCATGGGACATTAACACCATGTTGATATAGGGACATTAACACCATGTTGGGGACATTAACACCATGTTGAGACATTAACACCATGTTGATATGGGACATTAACACCATGTTGATATACATTAACACCATGTGGGGACATTAACACCATGACATTAACACCATGTGGAGACATTAACACCATGTGGGGACATTAACACCATGTGGAGACATTAACACCATTAACACCATGTGGAGACATTAACACCATGTGGAGACATTAACACCATGTTGACATTAACACCATGTGGGGACATTAACACCATGTTGATATAGGGGACATTAACACCATGTGGAGACATTAACACCAGACATTAACACCATGTTGATATAGGGACATTAACACCATGTTGGGGACATTAACACCATGGGACATTAACACCATGTTGATATAGGGACATTAACACCATGATATGGGACATTAACACCATGTGGAGACATTAACACCATTAACACCATGTGGAGACATTAACACCATGACATTAACACCATGGGGACATTAACACCATGTTGATATAGGGACATTAACACCATGTGGGGACATTAACACCATGTTGATATAGGGACATTAACACCATGTTGATATAGGGACATTAACACCATGTGGGGACATTAACACCATGTGGAGACATTAACACCATGTGGAGACATTAACACCATGTTGATATGGGGACATTAACACCATGTTGATATAGGGACATTAACACCATGTGGAGACATTAACACCATGTGGGGACATTAACACCATGTGGAGACATTAACACCATGTTGATATAGGGACATTAACACCATGTTGGGACATTAACACCATGTGGAGACATTAACACCATAGGGACATTAACACCATGTTGATATAGGGACATTAACACCATGTGGAGACATTAACACCATGTTGATATAGGGACATTAACACCATGTTGATATAGGGACATTAACACCATGTGGGGACATTAACACCATGTTGATATAGGGACATTAACACCATGTGGGGACATTAACACCATGTTGATATAGGGACATTAACACCATGTGGGGACATTAACACCATGTTGATATAGGGACATTAACACCATGTGGGGACATTAACACCATGTTGATATAGGGACATTAACACCATGTTGATATAGGGACATTAACACCATGTTGATATAGGGACATTAACACCATGTGGGGACATTAACACCATTAACATTAACCATGTGACATTAACACCATGTGGGACATTAACACCATGTGGAGACATTAACACCATGTGGGGACATTAACACCATGTTGATATAGGGACATTAACACCATGTGGGGACATTAACACCATGTTGATATAGGGACATTAACACCATGTTGATATAGGGACATTAACACCATGTTGATATAGGGACATTAACACCATGTGGAGACATTAACACCATGTGACATTAACACCATGTTGATATAGGGACATTAACACCATGTTGATATAGGGACATTAACACCATGATATAGGGACATTAACACCAGGGACATTAACACCATGTTGATATAGGGACATTAACACCATGTGGGGACATTAACACCATGTTGATATAGGGACATTAACACCATGTGGGGACATTAACACCATGTGGAGACATTAACACCATGTGGAGACATTAACACCATGTGGGGACATTAACACCATGTGGGGACATTAACACCATGTGGGGACATTAACACCATGTGGAGACATTAACACCATGTGGGGACATTAACACCATGTTGATATAGGGACATTAACACCATGTGGAGACATTAACACCATGTTGATATTAGGACATTAGAGACATTAACACCATGTGGGGACATTAACACCATGTGGGGACATTAACACCATGATAACACCATAGGGACATTAACACCATTGATGGAGACATTAACACCAGGGACATTAACACCATGTGGGGACATTAACACCATGTTGATATAGGGACATTAACACACCATGTGGGGACATTAACACCACATTAGGGACATTAACACCATGTTGATATAGGGACATTAACACCATGTGGGGACATTAACACCATGTTGATATAGGGACATTAACACCATGTTGATATAGGGACATTAACACCATGTGGGGACATTAACACCATGTGGGGACATTAACACCATGTTGATATAGGGACATTAACACCATGTGATATAGGGACATTAACACCATGTTGGGGACATTAACACCATGTGGGGACATTAACACCATGTTGATATAGGGACATTAACACCATGTGACATTAACACCATATATGGGACATTAACACCATGTTGATATAGGGACATTAACACCATGTGGGGACATTAACACCATGTGGAGACATTAACACCATGTTGATATAGGGACATTAACACCATGTTGATATAGGGACATTAACACCATGTGGGGACATTAACACCATGTGGGGACATTAACACCATGTGGAGACATTAACACCATGTGGACACCATGTTGATATAGGGACATTAACACCATGTGGGGACATTAACACCACATTAACACCAGGTGCACAGTCTGTCCTGCTGCAGGTGGAGATGTGTTTAGTAAAGCTTTCTCCTTGTCTCTTGTATGAAAATAAATCCATAACTGTAGTGTGTGTAAAATACTGTAGTCATCAGAGACGCCCCCCTTCCCCCGTGCTCTGGGGGTGTGGATGACTGCTGCTGAGCTGCAATGCTGGTGGGGAGTTACGGTTGGCTATGTGGCTGGCTATGTGGCTAGCTGGTTTTGTGGCTAGCTGGCTTTGTGGCTAGCTGGCTATGTGGCTAGCTGGCTATGTGGCTAGCTGGTTTTGTGGCTAGCCGACTATGTTGCTGGCTGGCTTTGTGGCTAGCTGGCTATGTGGCTAGCTGGCTTTGTGGTTAGCTGGCTTTGTGGCTAGCTGGCTATGTGGCTAGCTGGCTTTGTGGCTAGCTGGCTTTGTGGCTAGCTGGCTATGTGGGCCTGGGTTTGGGTAGGCTGGGTCTGGGTTTGGGGATTCTGGCCTGAGTTTAGGGAGGCGGAACCTGAGATTGAGGAGGCTGGGCCTGGTTTCGAGGAGGCTGGGCCTGGGTTTGGGGAGGCCGGGCCTGGGAAGGCCAGGCCTGGGTTTGGGGAGGCTGGACCGGGTTTGGGGACGCTGGGCCTGGGTTTGTGGAGCCTGAGTTTGAAACTGTCAAGGTCTGGCTGTGGCTGGGGAAGCCTGGAGGCTGGAGGCAGTCAAGACAGCAGATGAGCGTAGTGTAGTGTAGGGTAGTATAGTGTAGTTTAGTGTAGGGTAGGGTAGTGTAGTTTAGTGTAGTTTAGTATAGTGTAGTTTAGTGTAGTTTAGGGTAATGTAGTGTAGTGTAGTGTAGTGTATTTTAGTGTAGGGTAGGGTAGTTTAGTGTAGTGTAGGGTAGTGTTGTGTAGTGTTGTGTAGTGTAGTTTAGTGTAGGGTAGTATAGTGTAGTTTAGTGTAGGGTAGGGTAGGGTAGTGTAGTTTAGTGTAGGGTAGGGTAGTGTAGTTTAGTGTAGTTTAGTATGCTGTAGTGTAGTTTAGGGTAGTGTAGTGTAGTTTAGTGTAGTGTAGTGTAGGGTAGTGTAGTGTAGTTTAGTGTGCTGTAGTGTAGTGTAGTTTAGTGTGCTGTAGTTTAGTGTGCTGTAGTGTAGGGTAGTGTAGTGTAGTTTAGTGTGCTGTAGTGTAGTGTAGGGTAGTGTAGTGTAGTGTAGTTTAGTGTAGTGTAGTTTAGTGTGCTGTAGTGTAGTGTAGGGTAGTGTAGTGTAGTGCAGTTTAGTGTAGTGTAGGGAAGTGTAGTGTAGTTTAGTGTAGTGTAGTTTAATGTGCTGTAGTGTTGTGTAGTGTAGTGTAGTGTAGGGTAGTGTAGTGTAGTTTAGTGTAGTGTAGTGTAGTGTAGGGTAGTGTAGTGTAGTGTAGTTTAATGTGCTGTAGTGTAGTGTAGTGTAGTTTAGTGTAGTGTAGTTTAGTGTAGTTTAGTGTAGTGTAGGGTAGTGTAGTGTAGTTTAGTGTGCTGTAGTGTAGTGTAGGGAAGTGTAGTGTAGTTTAGTGTAGTGTAATTTAATGTGCTGTAGTGTATGCGCATGGTAATGCCATTCCCAAAGCACAGCATGGATAATCATTTACAGACCTAAAGGTCGAAACTGCAGATTCTTCCGTCCGAAGATTCTTTCCTAGACAGTCTCATCTGTCCCTCTCGTCAGTCCATCTGTCCCTCTCGTCAGTCCATCTGTCTGTCTGTGTTTCCCTATGAAATGATGACAGGCAAAAATGTTAGTTCCTAACAATCAAAACTTCCTTCAGTATTTACGATGCCGCTGGATGGATTATTCCTTATCCAGCCAAACTGGTGAAAGAAGCAGTCAAACTCACTAAACAGGGGAGGGGAACTGTTAAACTGAAGTCCATTTGTGGGTGCCTGGGGGCCTGTTACTTGTCGCTTACTTGGCACCTGATGGGGGTTTAGTATCGCTGGGAAGCTGGCACAGTTGCACCCATTGACTTATTATTTGCAGAGAGCGGAACGATGCGGTGCTCTGCACCATTCAGGGCTAACGTTTCCAGAATAATATGCATATTGTTATGCTGGATTAATCTGGATCATTATTATGTCAGACCACCCCCCAGGATCCTCTTAGCGGTCCGTGAAAAGGTTATGAACCCTGAAGATTTACCACCTGACAGAAAACAAAATACCTATTGGTACGCTGTGGAGACCCAGTACAGTAGAGATGGCTGTACACGACACAGTACAAACTGAACATGTCTCTCTACACCAGTGTTTCTTAATCCTGGTCCTAGGGGACCTTCAATCCTGGTCCTAGGGGACCTTTAATCCTGGTCCTAGGGGACCTTTAATCCTGGTCCTAGGGGACCTTCAATCCTGGTCCTAGGGGACCTTTAATCCTGGTCCTAGGGGACCTTTAATCCTGGCCCTAGGGGACCTTTAATCCTGGCCCTAGGGGACCTTTAATCCTGGTCCTAGGGGACCTTTAATCCTGGTCCTAGGGGACCTTTAATCCTGGTCCTAGGGGACCTTCAATCCTGGTCCTAGGGGACCTTCAATCCTGGTCCTAGGGGACCTTTAATCCTGGTCCTAGGGGACCTTTAATCCTGGTCCTAGGGGACCTTCAATCCTGGTCCTAGGGGACCTTTAATCCTGGTCCTAGGGGACCTTTAATCCTGGCCCTAGGGGACCTTTAATCCTGGCCCTAGGGGACCTTTAATCCTGGTCCTAGGGGACCTTTAATCCTGGTCCTAGGGGACCTTTAATCCTGGTCCTAGGGGACCTTTAATCCTGGTCCTAGGGGACCTTCAATCCTGGTCCTAGGGGACCTTCAATCCTGGTCCTAGGGGACCTTTAATCCTGGTCCTAGGGGACCTTTAATCCTGGTCCTAGGGGACCTTTAATCCTGGTCCTAGGGGACCTTTAATCCTGGTCCTAGAGGACCTTTAATCCTGGTCCTAGGGTTGACATTTGAGTTTTCTTCCCTCTGGCACTACACATCTGAATCCACCAATTAACTAAAATCAACTCATCATCAAACCAGGATTAAGAAACACTGCTCTAGAATATCCAGTAAAATCAGTGTCCCAGCCCTTCCCGAGAAATTGAGACAGTATTCAGACTGTGGTGTTTAACGAAGGTCTGTTCCTGGTAGCAGATGTCCAGGTTGTGTCCTACTGTCCAGATTGTGTCCTAATGTCCAAGTTGGGTCCTAATGTCCAGGTTGTGTCCTAATGTCCAGGTTGTGTCCTAATGTCCAGGTTGTGTCCTAACAGGTCTGTTCCTGGTAGCAGATGTACAGGTTGTGTCCTAATGTCCAGGTTGTGTCCTAATGTCCAGGTTGTGTCCTAATGTCCAGGTTGTGTCCTAACAGATCTGTTCTCTGTAGTACATGTCCAGGCTGTGTAATGTGTCATTGAAAAGTGCACCCTGCTCTCCTCTACCCCTAGAATATTCCAGTCAACTGTGTAATTAAATTCCACTGTTGCAGTTATATGCTGAGCCAAAGAGGCAATGCTAGACATAAACCTGGTCACCAGAAATGTAAATTTGGAAAGAGGAGAAAGTTGGAAATTACAAAGCCAAACCTAGCTGTTGGATGGTTCACTCTACTCATTAAATATAACACGTATTCCTACAATACACTCCTTTCGGAAAGTATTCAGACCCCTACCCTTTTTCCACATTATGTTACGTTACAGCCTTATTCTAAAATCAATTAAATAAATAAAAATCTTCATCAATCTACACACAGTACCCCATAATGACAAAGCGAAAAAATGTTTTTTATAATTTTTTGCAAGTGTATTAAATATAATAAAACAGAAATACCTTATTTACATTGGTATTCTGAGCCTTTGTTAAGAGACTCAAACTTTAGCTCAGGTGCATTCTTTTTCAATTGATCACAACTTGATTGGAGTCCACCTGTGGTAAATTCAATTGATTGGATTTCGGCCTTGTCTCAGGATGGTAAGTTGGTGGTTGAAGATATCCTTCTAGTGGTGTGGGGGCTGTGCTTTGGCAAAGTGGGTGGGGTTATATCCTTCCTGTTTGGCCCTGCCCGGGGTATCATCAGATGGGGCCACAGTGTCTCCTGACCCCTCCTGTCTCAGCCTCCAGTATTTATGCTGCAGTAGTTTATGTGTCGGGGGGCTAGGGTCAGTTTGTTGTATCTGGCGTACTTCTCCTGTCTTATCCGGTGTCCTGTGTGAATTTAAGTATAGTCTCTCTAATTCTCTCTTTCTCTCTTTCTTTCTCTCTCTCGGAGGACCTGAGCCCTAGGACCATGCCTCAGGACTACCTGACATGATGACTCCTTGCTGTCCCCAGTCCATCTGGCCGTGCTGCTGCTCCAGTTTCAACTGTTCTGCCTTATTATTATTTGACCATGCTGGTCATTTATGAACATTTGAACATCTTGGCCACGTTCTGTTATAATCTCCAATCAGCACAGCCAGAAGAGGACTGGCCACCCCTCATAGCCTGGTTCCTCTCTAGGTTTCTTCCTAGGGTTTGGCCTTTCTAGGGAGTTTTTCCTAGCCAACGTGCTTCAACACCTGCATTGCTTGCTGTTTGGGATTTTAGGCTGGGTTTCTGTACAGCACTTTGAGATATCAGCTGATGTACGAAGGGCTATATAAATACATTTGATTTGATTGGATATGATTTGGAAAGGCATACACCTGTCTATATAAGGTCTCATAGTTGACAGTGCATGTCAGATCAAAAACCAAGCCACGAGGTCAAAGGAATTGTCTGTAGAGCTCTGAGAAAGGATTGTGTCAAGGGACAGATCTGGGGAAGGGTACCAAGAATGTCTGCAGGATTGAAGGTCCCCAAGAACACAGGTGCCTCCATTTTTCTTTAATGGAAGAAGTTTGGAACCACCAAAACTCTTGATAGGGGGACAAGGGCCTTGGTCAGGGAGGTGTTCAAGAACCCGATGGTCACTCTGACAGAGCTCCAGAGTTCCTCTGTGGAGATGGGAGAACCTTCCAGAAGGACAACCATCTCTGCAGCACTCCACCAATCAGGCATTTTTGATAGAGTGGCCAGACGGAAGCCACTTCTCATTAAAGGCACATGACAGCCCGCTTGCCTTTTGCCAAGAGGGACCTAAAGGACTCTCAGACCCTGAGAAACAAGATTATCTGATCTGATGAAACTAAGATTAAACTCTGACCTGAATGCCAAGTGCCAAGTGAAGGAAACCTGGCACCCTCTCTACGGTGAAGCATGGTGGTGGCAGCATCATGCTGTGGGAATGTTTTTCAGTGCAGGGACTGGGAGACTAGTCAGGATCGAGGGAAAGATGAACAGAGCAAAGTACAGAGTGAGAAATCCTTGATGAAAACCTGCTGCAGAGCGCTCTGGACCTCAAACTGGGACGAAGGTTCACCTTTCAACAGGACAACGACTCCACGCACACAGCCAGGACAACACAGGAGTGGCTACGGGACAAGTCTATGAATTTCCTTGAGTGGCCCAGCCAGAGCCCGGACTTGAACCCTTTTGAACATCTCTGGAGAGACCTGAAAATAGCTTTACGGTGACGCTCCCCATTCAAACTGACAGAGCTTGCAGAGAAGAATGGGAGAAAATACAGGTGTGATAATCTTGTGGCGTCCAAGATGACTCGAGGTTGTAGTGTCATACCCAAGATGACTAGAGGTTGTAGTGTCATACCCAAGATGACTCGAGGTTGTAGTGTCATACCCAAGATGACTCGAGGTTGTAGTGTCATACCCAAGATGACTAGAGGTTGTAGTGTCATACCCAAGACGACTCAAGGTTGTAGTGCCATACCCAAGATGACTAGAGGTTGTAGTGTCATACCCAAGATGACTCGAGGTTGTAGTGTCATACCCAAGATGACTCGAGGTTGTAGTGTCATACCCAAGATGACTAGAGGTTGTAGTGTCATACCCAAGATGACTCGAGGTTGTAGTGTCATACCCAAGATGACTAGAGGTTGTAGTGTCATACCCAAGATGACTCGAGGTTGTAGTGTCATACCCAAGATGACTCGAGATTGTAGTGTCATACCCAAGATGACTCGAGGGTGTAGTGTCATACCCAAGATGCCTAGAGGCTGTAGCATCATACTCAAGAAGACTAGAGGCTGTAGTGTCATACCCAAGATGACTAGAGATTTTAGTGTCATACCCAAGAAGACTAGAGGCTGTAGTGTCATACCCAAGAAGACTAGAGGCTGTAGTGTCATACCCAAGATGACTAGAGGCTGTAGCATCATACCCAAGAAGACTAGAGGATGTAGCATCATACCCAAGATGACTAGAGGTTGTAGTGTCATACCCAAGAAGACTAGAGGCTGTAGCATCAAACCCAAGATGACTAGAGGCTGTAGTGTCATACCCAAGATGACTAGAGGCTGTAGTGTCATACCCAAGATGACTAGAGGTTGTAGTGTCATACCCAAGATGACTAGAGGTTGTAGTGTTATACCCAAGAAGACTAGAGGCTGTAATTAATGCCAAAGGTGCTACTGAGTAAAGGGTCTGAATACTTAGGTAAATGTGATATTTCATTTTAATTTACATTTTTTTTTATAAATTTGCAACAAAAAACTAACATTTTGGAGTATTATGTGTAGATTGATGAGAAAAAATATATATTTAATCCATTTTTAAATATCGTAACAAAACGTGGAAAAAGTCAAGAGGTCTGAATACATCCTAAAAATAGCATAGAGCGTCCAAGCTAAATGACTAGACATCCTAATATATCTGAGGATGTGAAAATAGCAGCATACCAGGCCATAGCGATGCAGTGTATTGCCTTATAGAGTGGTGGTACCCACTCCCTAGCCGCTAACTGAGCATTTGCGTTAGTTTCCGGGAGGTCTGGCAGAGAGAGATGGACAACTCTAAATAGACGCTGAAATACAGTGGTCTGAAAACGAATGAATGTTTTCACTTCCTTTATTCTTTTATAGTTAGTCTTTTTTTCTGTTCTCTAAGTTTGGCTTTACAGATGTTACGCAGAAACAGAGAAATATAGACAGAGAGAGAGACATACACATCTGAAAGGCAGACATATAGCATGGAGAGAGAGAGAGAGAGAGAGAGAGAGAGACACAGCGAGAGAGAGAGAGAGACACAGGGATAGAGAGAGACAGAGAGAGACACAGCGAGAGAGAGAGAGAGAGACACAGGGATAGAGAGAGACAGAGAGAGACACAGCGAGAGAGAGAGAGAGACACAGGGAGAGAGAGAGACAGAGAGAGACACAGCGAGAGAGAGAGAGAGAGAGAGACACAGCGAGAGAGAGAGAGAGAGAGAGAGAGAGAGAGAGAGAGCGAGAGAGAGCGAGAGAGAGAGAGAGCGAGAGAGAGCGAGAGAGAGAGAGAGAGAGAGAGAGACACAGCGAGAGAGAGAGAGAGACACAGCGAGAGAGAGAGAGAGACACAGCGAGAGAGAGAGACACAGTGAGAGAGAGAGACACAGTGAGAGAGAGAGACACAGTGAGAGAGAGACACAGTGAGAGAGAGAGAGAGAGAGAGAGAGAGTTACAGAGAGAGAGATATTTCAGTCTACTTGAACAGAGCAATACTCAATTGTGAGGCATCAAAGCCATAGGAACTGAAAAATATTAAGAAATGCTATAGATGGAAGGAAAGTAGTGTGGAAACCAAAAAACATCAACAAATTCTTCCCTTTTAAAACAACTTCCTGAACAAAACTTTTCACTCTAATGTTTGTAAGTGTAAACTTGGTAGGAGAAAACCTAAACAGCATATTTGACCTCTCAGCTTCCTTATCAAATCTAAAAAATGTCAAACACAAAACCGAAGGAAATAAACAACAATATCAAATGGCTTGATGAAGAAAAACCGAAGAAAGAAATCGATCCAAGCAAAAATGCCTTCACTATGGTGAATCACTGAAACTATACAGAAACACACTACGGACAAAGAAGTAACAGCACGTCAGAAATCAGCTCAATGTAAGAATCCATAGAATCTAACCACTTCTGGGAGGATTGGAACACAACAAACAACACCAGGAAGAGTTATCTATCCAAAATAGAGATGTGTGGATAAACCACTTCTCCAATCTTTTTGGCTCTATAACAAAGAACAAAAAGAACTAAAGACATCTACATGATCAAATACACATCTTAGAATCAACTATTAAAGACTAGCAGAACACACTGGATTCTCCAATTACATTGAATGAACTGCAGGACCAAATACAAACACTCCAACCCAAAAAGGCCTGTGGTATTGATGGTATCCTACATGAAATGGTAAAATATACAGACCATTAATTCCATTTGCTATACTTAAACTCTTTAACATCATCCTTGGCTCTGGCATCTTCCCCAATATTTAACGTGGGAATATGCGTCAACAGCCTTAGGAAAATCCTCTGCATTATCATTAACAGCAGACTTGTACATTTCCTCAGTGAAAACAATGTACTGAGCAAATGTCAAATTGGCTTTTACCAAATTACCGTACAACAGACCACGTATTCACCCTGCACACCCTAATTGACAACCAAACAAACCAAAACAAAGGCAAAGTCTTCTCATGCTTTGTTGATTTAAAAAAAAAAAGCCTTCGTTTCAATTTGACATGAGGGTCTGCTGTACAAACTGATGGAAAGTGGTGTTGGGGGTAAAACATACGACATTATAAAATCATGTACACAAACAACAAGTGTGCGGTTAAAATTGGCAAAAAAAACACACATTTCTTTCCACCACGCCAGGCCATTGGTGTTAAAAAAAAGAAGACAATATCCATTGCCCTAGAACACACACAAAAAAAACTATACATACCTTGGCCTAAACATCAGCGCCACAGGTAACTTCCACAAAGATGTGAACGATCTGAGAGACAAGGCAAGAAGGGCCTTCTATGCCATCAAAAGGTACATAAAATTCAACATACCACTTAGGATCTGGCTAAAAATACTTGAATCAGTCATAGAGCCCATTGTCATTTATGGTTGTGAGGTCTGGGGTGCGCTCACCAACCAAGACTTCACAAAATGGGACAAAATGGGAAAAACACTAAATTGAGACTCTGCACTCAGAATTCTGCAAAAATATCCTCCGTGTACAACGTAAAACACCAAATAATGCATGCAGAGCAGAATTAGGCCGATACCCACTAATTATCAAAATCCAGAAAAGAGATGTTCAATTCTACAACCACCTAAAAGGAAGTCCTAATTCCCAAACTTTCCATAACAAAGCCATCACCTACAGGGAGATGAACCTGGAGTCCCCTAAGCAAGCTGGTCCTGGGGCTCTGTTCACAAACACAAACAGACCCCACAGAGCCCCAGGACAACAGCACAATTAGACCAAATCATGAGTGTCACGTCACGTTAGAGAATCTTTTATTTCTCTATTTGGTTATGATTAGGGTGGGCATTCTAGTTTTCTTTTCATTTTTTATTTCTATGTTGGCCTGGTATGATTCCCAATCAGAGGCAGCTGTTTATCGTTGTCTCTGTTTGGGGATCATATTTAGGCAGCCATTTCCCCTTTGTGTTTTGTGGGATCTTGTTTTTGTGTAGCTGCCTGTGAGCAGCCCAGCACATCACGTTTTAGTTTCTACAATTAAACATGTGGAATTCTACGCTGCGCCACAATTAGACCCAACCAAATCATGAGAAAACAAAAAAATAATTACTTGACACATTGGAAAGAATTAACAAAAAAATGAGCAAATTAGAATGCTATTTGGCCCTAAACAGAGAGTACACATCGGCAGAATACCTGACCACTGTGAATGACCCAAACTTAAAGATAGCTTTGAATCTTTGACTATGTACAGACTTAGTGAGCATAGACATGCTATTGAGAAAGGCCGCCGTAGGCAGACCTGGCTCTCAAGAGAAGACAGGCTATGTCCACACTGCCCACAAAATGAGGTGGAAACTGAGCTGCACTTCCTAACCTCCTGCCCAATGTATGACCATATTAGAGAGACATATTTCCCTCAGATTACACAGACCCACAAAGTATTCGAAAAACAAAATCCAATTTTGATAAAGTCCCATATCTACTGGGTGAAATTCCACAGTGTGCCATCACAGCAGCAAGTTTTGTGACCTGTTGCCACAAGAAAATGGCAACCAGTGAAGAACAAACACCATTGTAAATACAACCCATATTTATGTTTATTTATTTTCGCTTTTGTACTTTAACTATTTGCACATAATGTGACATTCAAAATGTCTTTATTCTTTTGGAACTTTTGTGAGTGTGATGTTTACTATTCGTTTTTTTATTGTTTATTCAACTATTGTTTATTATCTTATTGATGAAGATTTTTATTTATTTAATCAAGGCTGTAACGTAACATGATGTTGAAAAAGGGGAAGGGGTCTGAATACTTTCGGAAAGGAGTGTATTGTAGGAATATGTGTTATATTTAAAGAGTGAACAATTCAACAGCTAGGTTTGGCTTTGGCATGTAAAGGATTCTGAATACTTTCTGAATGCACTGTATATCCTTGTTAAACTCCTGAACAACACACACACCATTTACCATGATCAAAAATATAAACGCAACATGCAACAATTTAAAAGACGTTACTGAGTTATGGTTCATAGAAGGAAATCAGTCAGTTGAATGCACTGTATATCCTTGTTACACTCATTTCCAACTTTCTTTCCTACTTGCTTTTGCAATGTAATCATGTAATCAACCAATTTGTAAGTCGCTCTGGATAAGAGCGTCTGCTAAATGACTTAAATGTAATGTAAATGTAAATGTGTTTCCCAATAAAGCCCTTCAATTGAAATTGAATTGAAATTGAGAGAGAGAGACGCATCTGAAAGGCAGAATTATAACATGGAAAGAAAGGGAGAGAGACAGAGAAATAGATAGAGATATATATATATATATATATATATATATATATAGAGAGAGAGAGAGAGAGAGAGAGAGAGAGAGAGAGAGATAGAGATAGAGATAGAAATAGAGAGAAAGAAAAAGAAAGAAAGAAATAATGAATGAGAGAGAAAGAGAGACAGAGATATATATATATATATATAAAAAGAGAGATGGAAATAGATCGAGAGAGTGTTTAGCACTTGCACTTGCATGGGCACCACCCGGCCAGGTCTCTGACCTCCTCCCTATAGGCTGTCTCGTCATTGTCGGTGATCAGGCCTACCACTGTTGTGCCGTCAGCAAACTTAATGATGGTGTGGGAGTCGTGCCTGGCCATTCAGTCATGAGTGAACAGGGAGTACAGGAGGGGACTGAGCACGCACCCCTGAGGGGCTCCTGTGTTGAGGATCAGCGTGGCGGATATGTTTTTACCTAGCCTTACCACCTGGGGGCGGCCCATCAGGAAGTCCAGGATCCAGTTGCAGAGGGAGGTGTTTAGTCCCAGGGTCCTTAGCTTAGTGATGAGCTTTGAGGGCACTATGGTGTTGAACGCTGAACTGTAGTCAATGAGTAGTATTCTCACATAGCTGTTCCTTTTGTGGAGTGCAAAAAAGATTGCATCATCTGTGGATCTGTTGGGGTGGTATGCAGATTGGAATGGAACGAGGGTTTCTGAGATGATGGTGCAGATGTGAGCCATGACCAGCCTTTCAAAGCATTTCATGGCTACAGACGTGAGTGCTATAGGTTGGTAGTCATTTAGGCAGGTTACCTTAGTGTTCTTGGGCACAAGGACTATGGTGGTCTGCTTGAAGCATGCTGGTATTACAGACTCAGACAGGGAGAGGTTGAATATGTCACTGAAGACACTTGCCAGTTGGTCAGCACATGCTCGGAGTACACGTCCTGGTAATCCGTCTGGCCCTGTGTTCTTGTGAATGTTGATCTGTTTAAAGGACTTACATCGGTTACGGAGAGCGCGATCACACAATTTTCCAGAACAGCTAATACTCTCATGCATGGTTCAGTGTTACTTGCCTCGAAGCAAGCGTAGAAGTAATTTAGCTCGTCTGGTAGGCTCGTGTCACTGGGCAGCTCGCGGCGGTGCTTCTCTTTGTAGTCTGTAATAGTTTGCAAACGTCGGAGCTGGTATAGTACGATTCGATCTTAGTCCTTTATTGACCCTTTGCCTGTGACTGAAGTGACTTCTCATTGTCATCAGAAGAACTCTGGAAATGTATTCCTGTAGCATCAGCTTCATCTGACCACTTTCTTATTGACCGAGTCACTGGTGCTTCCTGCTTTAGTTTTTGCTTGAAAGCAGGAATCGGGAGGATAGAATTATGGTAAGATTTGTACGCGTCTCTGTGTGTGGACTAACGGTGGTCTAGAGTTTTTCTCCAAATGTGTTCTAAAGGTTAAGGTGGTCTAGAGGTTCTTTTCCTCTGGTTGTACATGTTACATGCTGGTAGAAATGAGGTAAAACTGATTTAAGTTTTCCTGCATTAAAGTCCCCGGCCACTAGGAGCGCCACTTCTGGGTGAGCATTTTCTTGTTTGCTAATGAACTTATACAACTGGTTGAGAGTGGTCTTAGTGCAAGCATCGGTTTGTTGTGGTAAATAGACGGCTTCGAATAATATAGATGAGAACTCTCTTGGTAGATAGTGTAGTCTACAGCTTATCATGAGGTACTCTACCTCAGGCGAGCAATACCTCGAGGCTTCTTTAACATTGCGCACCAGCTGTTTTTGACAAATAGACACACAACCCCACCCCTCTTTTACCAGACATAGCTTCTCTGTCCTGCCGATGCATGGAAAATACTTGATCGTATTTAATCTATCTTGTTTTCCAATGATTGCCCATTGGCCAATAGAACGGATGGTAGTGGAGGTTTACTCACTCGTCTACGAATTCTCAGTAGGCAGCCCGACCTCGTCCCCTTTTTCTCTGTCTTTTCTTCTAGCTAGAGGTATGACTCTTCTCTCTACAGTCTGGTCTGTCTCAGCTAGCTAGAGGTATGACTCTCCTCCCTACAGTCTGGTCTGTCTCAGCTAGCTAGAGGTATGACTCTCCTCCCTACAGTCTGGTCCGTCTCAGCTAGCTAGAGGTATGACTCATCTCTCTACAGTCTGGTCCGTCTCAGCTAGCTAGAGGTATGACTCTCCTCTCTACAGTCTGGTCTGTCTCAGCTAGCTAGAGGTATGACTCGCCTCTCTACAGTCTGGTCTGTCTCAGCTAGCTAGAGGTATGACTCGCCTCTCTACAGTCTGGTCTGTCTCCTCTCTACAGTCTGGTCTGTCTCAGCTAGCTAGAGGTATGACTCGCCTCTCTACAGTCTGGTCTGTCTCCTCTCTACAGTCTGGTCTGTCTCAGCTAGCTAGAGGTATGACTCTTCTCTCTACAGTCTGGTCTGTCTCAGCTAGCTAGAGGTATGACTCGCCTCTCTACAGTCTGGTCTGTCTCAGCTAGCTAGAGGTATGACTCTCCTCTCTACAGTCTGGTCTGTCTCAGCTAGCTAGAGTTAAAATCAAATCAATCACCTTACAGTGAAATGCTTACATAAAGCCCCTTAATCAACAATGCTTTTAAGAAGTTATGAAAAAAAAGTGTTAAGTAAAAAATAGAAAATAAAAAAATAAAAGTAACAAATAATTAAACAGCAGCTGTAAAATAATAATAGCAATATATGTACAAGTAGGTAGAGTAAATAAAGTGACTATGTACAGATAATTAACAGAGAGTAGCAGCAGTGAAAAAGAGGGGTCTGGGTAGCCCTTTGGTTAGCTGTTCAGGAGTCTTATGGCTATGGGGTAGAAGCTGTTCAGGAGTCTTATGGCTATGGGGTAGAAGCTGTTCAGGAGTCTTATGGCTATGGGGTAGAAGCTGTTCATGAGTCTTATGGCTATGGGGTAGAAGCTGTTCAGGAGTCTTATGGCTATGGGGTAGAAGCTGTTCAGGAGTCTTATGGCTATGGGGTAGAAGCTGTTCAGTAGTCTTATGGCTATGGGGTAGAAGCTGTTCAGGAGTCTTATGGCTATGGGGTAGAAGCTGTTCAGGAGTCTTATGGCTATGGGGTAGAAGCTGTTCAGGAGTCTTATGGCTATGGGGTAGAAGCTGTTCAGGAGTCTTATGGCTATGGGGTAGAAGCTGTTCAGGAGTCTTATGGCTATGGGGTAGAAGCTGTTCAGCAGTCTTATGGCTATGGGGTAGAAGCTGTTCAGGAGTCTTATGGCTATGGGGTAGAAGCTGTTCAGGAGTCTTATGGCTATGGGGTAGAAGCTGTTCAGTAGTCTTATGGCTATGGGGTAGAAGCTGTTCAGCAGTCTTATGGCTATGGGGTAGAAGCTGTTCAGGAGTCTTATGGCTATGGGGTAGAAGCTGTTCAGGAGTCTTATGGCTATGGGGTAGAAGCTGTTCAGCAGTCTTATGGCTATGGGGTAGAAGCTGTTCAGGAGTCTTATGACTATGGGGTAGAAGCTGTTCAGCAGTCTTATGGCTATGGGGTAGAAGCTGTTCAGGAGTCTTATGGCTATGGGGTAGAAGCTGTTCAGCAGTCTTATGGCTATGGGGTAGAAGCTGTTCAGTAGTCTTATGGCTATGGGGTAGAAGCTGTTCAGTAGTCTTATGGCTATGGGGTAGAAGCTGTTCAGGAGTCTTATGGCTATGGGGTAGAAGCTGTTCAGCAGTCTTATGGCTATGGGGTAGAAGCTGTTCAGGAGTCTTATGGCTATGGGGTAGAAGCTGTTCAGTAGTCTTATGGCTATGGGGTAGAAGCTGTTCAGCAGTCTTATGGCTATGGGGTAGAAGCTGTTCAGGAGTCTTATGGCTATGGGGTAGAAGCTGTTCAGGAGTCTTATGGCTATGGGGTAGAAGCTGTTCAGCAGTCTTATGGCTATGGGGTAGAAGCTGTTCAGGAGTCTTATGGCTATGGGGTAGAAGCTGTTCAGCAGTCTTATGGCTATGGGGTAGAAGCTGTTCAGGAGTCTTATGGCTATGGGGTAGAAGCTGTTCAGCAGTCTTATGGCTATGGGGTAGAAGCTGTTCAGTAGTCTTATGGCTATGGGGTAGAAGCTGTTCAGTAGTCTTATGGCTATGGGGTAGAAGCTGTTCAGCAGTCTTATGGCTATGGGGTAGAAGCTGTTCAGGAGTCTTATGGCTATGGGGTAGAAGCTGTTCAGCAGTCTTATGGCTATGGGGTAGAAGCTGTTCAGCAGTCTTATGGCTATGGGGTAGAAGCTGTTATTAAGAAGCCTTTTGGACCTCGACTTGGCTCTCCGGAATTTTTGACTGTCCTCTCTGCAGTCTGGTCCAATCCCCACTTCTTCTTACTCTTGGCCCAGATCCTCAAAGCAAAAAACCCTCAGCCAAACAACCTAATACACATTACTTTGTTTTTGCCCAATATTGGTCTGGAAATACAACATTAATGACAGGTCAGCACACACAGAATACGCATTCAGAAAGCCAGTCGCTAACCCTTGCCAATGGTGTGTCTACGGTCACACTATTTATTTGTGCTTCCTAAATGGCCCAATGAGCCCTGATTAAACGTGATGCACTTTTTAAAGGGAATAGGGTGCCATTTGGCTATAGGCCCTGGTTAAAAGTAGTGCACTATAAAGGGAATAGGGTGCCATTTGGCTATAGGCCCTGGTTAAATGTAGTGCACTATAAAAAGGGAATAGGGTGTCATTTGGCTATAGGCCCTGGTTAAAAGTAGTGCACTATAAAGGGAATAGGGTGTCATTTGGCTATAGGCCCTGGTTAAAAGAAGTGCACTATAAAGGGAATAGGGTGCCATTTGGCTATAGGCCTTGGTTAAAAGTAGTGCACTATAAAGGGAATAGGGTGCCATTTGGGATGCAAGCATAAGACGTGTGCGTAAGGGGATTTCTCCCACCGTTTTCCCAGAACAAAAGTGAAAAACATAACATCATATCCTCCTGCTAGTGTTCTAACCCTGTGTGACTCGTCTGCCAGGTCGTATCGTGTTTCATAGCATTTCACTTATCTCTGGTTGCACGTCACAGCAAAGGAGGACTCCGGGTTACTACGAGGACCACGAAAGGGGTCAGAGATGTTTTTCAGCCTTTTTGTTATCGTGCTCCCTACTACTATTAATCAGGGCGGTGTTATTGAGTTATACATCAGTACAGTATCAGCGTACCCGTTTGCCAGGGGAGAAATGGAAGCCAAAGTCAGGCTACTACGAGAACCAGGAGATGTTTTTCAACCTTTTTGTTATCATGTTCCCTCACACCACCCACCTTTACACACAGCCCAAGGACCAGTGTCGATCACTGTTATTGAGGGATGGTTCTTACTACTCTGTAACAATCAAGACCGCGTAACCATTAGTCAGGGCGGCAGGGTAGCCTAGTGGTTAGAGCGTTGGCCTGCTAACCGAAAGGTTGCAAGTTCGAATCCCCGAGCTGACAAGGTACAAATCTGTCATTTTGCCCTTGAACAGGCAGTTAACCCACTGTTCCTAGGCCGTCATTGAAAATAACAATTTGTTCTTAACTGACTTGCCTAGTTAAATTTTTATTTTTATTTCACCTTTATTTAACCAGGTAGGCTTGTTGAGAACAAGTTCTCATTTGCAACTGCGACCTGGCCAAGATAAAGCATAGCAGTGTGAACAGACAACACAGAGTTACACATGGAGTAAACAATTAACAAGTCAATAACACAGTAGAAAAAAAAGGGGGAGTCTATATACAATGTGTGCAAAAGGCATGAGGTAGGCGAATAATTACAATTTTGCAGATTAACACTGGAGTGATAAATGATCAGATGGTCATGTACAGGTAGAGATATTGGTGTGCAAAAGAGCAGAAAAGTAAATAAATAAAACAGTATGGGGATGAGGTAGGTGAAAATGGGTGGGCTATTTACCAATAGACTATGTACAGCTGCAGCGATCGGTTAGCTGCTCAGATAGCTGATGTTTGAAGTTGGTGAGGGAGATAAAAGTCTCCAACTTCAGCGATTTTTGCAATTCGTTCCAGTCACAGGCAGCAGAGTACTGGAACGAAAGGCGGCCGAATGAGGTGTTGGCTTTAGGGATGATCAGTGGGATACACCTGCTGGAGCGCGTGCTAGGGATGGGTGTTGCCATCGTGACCAGTGAACTGAGATAAGGCGGAGCTTTACCTAGCATGGACTTGTAGATGACCTGGAGCCAGTGGGTCTGGCGACGAATATGTAGCGAGGGCCAGCCGACTAGAGCATACAAGTCGCAGTGGTGGGTGGTATAAGGTGCTTTAGTGACAAAACGGATGGCACTGTGATAAACAGCATCCAGTTTGCTGAGTAGAGTGTTGGAAGCCATTTTGTAGATGACATCGCCGAAGTCGAGGATCGGTAGGATAGTCAGTTTTACTAGGGTAAGCTTGGCGGCGTGAGTGAAGGAGGCTTTGTTATGAATAGAAAGCCGACTCTTGATTTGATTTTCGATTGGAGATGTTTGATATGAGTCTGGAAGGAGAGTTTGCAGTCTAGCCAGACACCTAGGTACTTATAGATGTCCACATATTCAAGGTCGGAACCATCCAGGGTGGTGATGCTAGTCGGGCATGCGGGTGCTGGCAGCGATCGGTTGAAAAGCATGCATTTGGTTTTACTAGCGTTTAAGAGCAGTTGGAGGCCACGGAAGGAGTGTTGTATGGCATTGAAGCTCGTTTTGAGGTTAGATAGCACAGTGTCCAATGACGGGCCGAAAGTATATAGAATGGTGTCGTCTGCGTAGAGGTGGATCAGGGAATCGCCCGCAGCAAGAGCAACATCATTGATATATACAGAGAAAAGAGTCGGCCCGAGAATTGAACCCTGTGGCACCCCCATAGAGACTGCCAGAGGACCGGACAGCATGCCCTCCGATTTGACACACTGAACTCTGTCTGCAAAGTAATTGGTGAACCAGGCAAGGCAGTCATCCGAAAAACCGAGGCTACTGAGTCTGCCGATAAGAATATGGTGATTGACAGAGTCGAAGGCCTTGGCAAGGTCGATGAAGACGGCTGCACAGTACTGTCTTTTATCGATGGCGGTTATGATATCGTTTAGTACCTTGAGTGTGGCTGAGGTGCACCCGTGACCGGCTCGGAAACCAGATTGCACAGCGGAGAAGGTACGGTGGGATTCGAGATGGTCAGTGACCTGTTTGTTGACTTGGCTTTCGAAGACCTTAGATAGGCAGGGCAGGATGGATATAGGTCTGTAACAGTTTGGGTCCAGGGTGTCTCCCCCTTTGAAGAGGGGGATGACTGCAGCATTTTTCCAATCCTTGGGGATCTCGGACAATATGAAAGAGAGGTTGAACAGGCTGGTAATAGGGGTTGCGACAATGGCGTCGGATAGTTTCAGAAATAGAGGGTCCAGATTGTCAAGCCCAGCTGATTTGTACGGGTCCAGGTTTTGGAGCTCTTTCAGAACATCTGCTATCTGGATTTGGGTAAAGGAGAACCTGGAGAGGCTTGGGCGAGGAGCTGCGGGGGGGCGGAGCTGTTGGCCGAGGTTGGAGAAGCCAGGCGGAAGGCATGGCCAGCCGTTGAGAAATGCTTATTGAAGTTTTCGATAATCATGGATTTATCGGTGGTGACCGTGTTACCTAGCCTCAGTGCAGTGGGCAGCTGGGAGGAGGTGCTCTTGTTCTCCATGGACTTCACAGTGTCCCAGAACTTTTGGAGTTGGAGCTACAGGATGCAAACTTCTGCCTGAAGAAGCTGGCCTTAGCTTTCCTGACTGACTGTGTGTATTGGTTCCTGACTTCCCTGAACAGTTGCATATCACGGGACTATTCGATGCTATTGCAGTCCGCCACAGGATGTTTTTGTGCTGGTCGAGGGCAGTCAGGTCTGGAGTGAACCAAGGGCTGTATCTGTTCTTGGTTCTGCATTTTTTGAACGGAGCATGCTTATCTAAAATGGAGAGGAAGTTACTTTTAAAGAATGACCAGGCATCCTCAACTGACGGGATGAGGTCAATGTCCTTCCAGGATACCCGGGCCAGGTCGATTAGGAAGGCCTGCTCACAGAAGTGTTTTAGGGAGCGTTTGACAGTGATGAGGGGTGGTCGTTTGACTGCGGCTCCATAGCGGATACAGGCAATGAGGCAGTGATCGCTGAGATCCTGGTTGAAGACAGCGGAGGTGTATTTGGAGGGCCAGTTGGCCAGAGGGCCAGTTGGACGTCTATGAGGGTGCCCTTGTTTACAGAGTTAGGGTTGTACCTGGTGGGTTCCTTGATGATTTGTGTGAGATTGAGGGCATCTAGCTTAGATTGTAGGACTGCCGGGGTGTTAAGCATATCCCAGTTTAGGTCACCTAACAGAACAAACTCTGAAGCTAGATGGGGGGCAATCAATTCACAAATGGTGTCCAGGGCACAGCTGGGAGCTGAGGGGGGTCGGTAGCAGGCGGCAACAGTGAGAGACTTATTTCTGGAGAGAGTAATTTTCAAAATTAGTAGTTTGAACTGTTTGGGTATGGACCTGGAAAGTATGACATTACTTTGCAGGCTATCTCTGCAGTAGACTGCAACTCCTCCCCCTTTGGCAGTTCAATCTTGACGGAAGATGTTATAGTTGGGTATGGAAATCTCTGAATTTTTGGTGGCCTTCCTGAGCCAGGATTCAGACACAGCAAGGACATCAGGGTTAGCAGAGTGTGCTAAAGCAGTGAGTAAAACAAACTTAGGGAGGAGGCTTCTGATGTTGACATGCATGAAACCAAGGCTTTTTCGATCACAGAAGTCAACAAATGAGGGTGCCTGGGGACATGCAGGGCCTGGGTTTACCTCCACATCACCCGCGGAACAGAGAAGGAGTAGTATGAGGGTGCGGCTAAAGGCTATCAAAACTGGTCGCCTAAAAGTAAAATAAAATTAAAATTAAAAGGGAAGAAACGGAAATGAACCATGAAAGGATCAGGGATGTTTTTTTCAACCTACTATTATAACACACACATCTCAACAGGGTTTAGGCCTGGACTTCCACTATTCAACCCTGCACCCATCCTGGGGAGCAGTGTTGTTTACTGTAGATGTTCATAGGACTTTCCTCAATCCAGTATCACCACATCAGTGTTGTTCAGTGTTGACTGATGGGACTTCCTTCAATACAGTATCACCACACCCCAGTGTTGTTCAGTGTTGACTATATACAGAGGCACCGGTAAGTAATTGAGTTAATATGTACATGTAGGTAGAGTTATTAAAGTGACTATGCATTGATAATAAACAGAGAGTAGCAGCAGCGTAAAAGATTGGGGGCAATGCAAATAGTCTGAGTAGCTGTTTGATTAGATGTTCAGGAGTCTTTTGGCTTTGGGGTAGGAGCTGTATAGAAGCCTCTTGGATCTAGACTTGGTGCTCCACTTGCCGTGTGGTAGCAGAGAGAACAGTCTATGACTAGGATGGCTGGAGTCTTTGACCATTTTTAGGGCCTTCCTCTGACACTGCCTGGTATAGAGGTCCTGGATAGGTTTTGTCTTGCCCTCTTCACGACTGTCTTGGTGTACTTGGACCATGTTAGTTTGTTGGTGATGTGGACTCCAAGGAACTTGAAACTCCCAACCTACTCCACTACTGCCCAGTCAATGAGAATGGGGGTGTGCTCGATCATCTCCTTTGTATTGATCACGTTGAGGGAGAGGTTGTTGTCCTTGCACCACACGGCCAGGTTTCTGACCTCATCCCTATAGGCTGTCTCTTCGTTGTTGGTGATCAGGACAACCACTGTTGTGTTATCTGCAAACTTAATGATGGTGTGCCTGGCCATGTAGTCATGAGTGAACAGGGAGTACAGGAGGGGACTGAGCACACACCCCTGAGGGGCCCCCATGTTGAGGATCAGCAAGGCGGATGTATTGTTACCTACCCTTACCACCTAGGGGCGGCCTGTCAGGAAGTCCAGGATCCAGTTGCAGAGGGAGGTGTTTAGTCCCAGAGTCCTTAGCTTAGCTCCTTGCAGACTGACAGCTCCTTGCAGACTGGCAGCTCCTTGCAGACTGGCAGCTCTGGCTGCTTCATGTAGACTGACAGCTCTGGCTGCTCCATGCAGACTGACAGCTCTGGCTGCTCCATGCAGACAGGCTGCTTCATGCAGACTGGCAGCTCTGGCTGCTCCATGCAGACTGGCTGCTTCATGCAGACTGGCAGCTCCATGTAGACTGACAGCTCTGGCTGCTCCATGCAGACTGGCTGCTTCATGCAGACTGGCAGCTCTGGCTGCTCCATGCAGACTG